>NC_069005.1:34969683-34981963 GCF_001194135.2 Octopus bimaculoides
ATATATATATATATATATATATATATATATATATATACATACACACACACACACACACACACACACGCATATATATATGCATACATATATACACACATACATATATATTATATATATACGCACACATATATATATGTATGTGTTTTTAATTAATTTTGAGGTTCATCTCACTCGCGAATGTCATGGGATGCATCATCAGTGATGTTTCTGGAGTCCTGGGATGTTTCAATGAATTCAGCCGGGATTGATCAAGTTCCACCTTTTATATCTCAAAAGCTGCAAACCACTGGCCTCTGCTCTCTCTATCCAACGCCCCCTAGGGACCTTCTCTTCAATTTCTAGCCCTCTCCTCTTTGCTGCCCCAGTAATTCCAAGCCCAGCCAACGCTTTACAAAATGAACGCCCTACAAACCCGCTTCGGTTGCCTCGCAACGATCTTAGTGTCACGGAAGCTTCCTCTCGTCAGCTTTTTGCATGTGTTCCTCTCCCAGTACAATCAGTTCCCACACTATCATCCGTTTGGTGGAATT
This sequence comes from Octopus bimaculoides, assembly GCF_001194135.2. Classification (NCBI taxonomy): domain Eukaryota; kingdom Metazoa; phylum Mollusca; class Cephalopoda; order Octopoda; family Octopodidae; genus Octopus; species Octopus bimaculoides. The sequence continues at coordinate 34,970,214 of NC_069005.1, forward strand.
CGAGGTCACTATCTCTGGGCAGAGTATTGTCGGTACGATGTGATCTGGGAAGTTTAACCAGTCTATGAGTTTCTCTCTCAGCGGCCAGTCTGGGGCTGAGGAATGTAATCATGATGGTCCTTGAAATTTCTGTGAGTTGGTCTTCTCTCTGAAAAAAATAATGGTTTCTTTCTTGGACTGAATGGTTATCGATATCACATGCCAACCACGCTGAGCTCCTGGTCATGCCACCAGCGGTAGTGACCATCGGCTAATGCCGTGGGGAAAATGCTGAGGAGTTGTTGAAAAGACTCTCTTTTAGTACCCAAGGGACGGGGTGGTGCTTCAGTCTTGCTCCATGTAAGGAGTTAAGTGTCGTAGACAGCCTAGATTGGAAATCTGATGCGCTGAGCGTTCGCCCTCTGCAGATCGAACACGGTAATGTTCTGCTATTATATATTGGCCCATCTTGTCCAGGTTCCTTGTTGGCTGAGTCCCAACATCCTGCTAGCCGCCTTCAATGTCTATTTGAACTTCTTGGACACTGTTAGTGTGTGGACACTCTCAGATGATATTGTTTCACTTTCAAACTGCTTTGATAGATAGATAGATAGATAGATAGATAGATAGAAATGTAGGTAGGAAGGTAGACAGGTAAGCAGGAATGTAGTAAGATAGACAGGTGGGAAAGTAGATAGGTAGGTAGGCAGGTGAGTAGATTTCCAAGGGCCCCATGAGACATATGAAACCGAGATGTGCTAATGTGGGTCACGTGATCTCTTACAAATTTACAACTTCTTAAGATTTTCCCGCAGACGCCATTGAATTATCTTCGTCAACCTTGATGAGATTTGACAGTTTCCGGAAGCAAATAAGACCTCTTCCTCCATCGATCCAACACTCGAATCAGTTTGGAAATTCTTCTAAAGGCCACTCCGATATATTTCTGGCAAACCAGCGTTCTAAATGTCAAAGGTCACTCAAGGAAGGATTGGTTGACAAATTTGGTCAAATGAAGAAAGAGTGACTGGGGTGGATGCGGGTGGTGTAGTCGTGGGAGGAGGAGGAGGAAGAGGAGGAGAGAGGCGGTGAATGAGGGAACGAGAAAAGAAAGTGAGAAAACAGGGGTAGTGTGTGTGTGTGTGTGAGAGAGAGAGAGAGAGAAGGGTTGGAATGCAAGGGGGTGAACTGAGACGGGTAAGGGTTTAAAATGATAGATAGATAGACGGACAGGTAGGTATACAGGTAGATAAATAGTTTGGCAGATAGAAAGGTGAGTAGGAAAAGAGAGTGAGATTTGAGAAGTGAGTGAGAGAGAGACAGAGAGGATGGACATATGTATGTGTGTGTGTGAGTGTGTGTGTATACATATATACATACATACATACATACATATTGAGAGAGAGAGAGAGAGAGAGAGAGAGGAGACAAATATTGAAGGGCGATAGAGGAGGAAGAAAGTGATTGAAAGGTTGTAGTGGGAGATAAGTGTAAGTAGTAGAGGTGGATGGGATGTGGTGGTAGGAGAGAGATAGAGAGAGTCTAGGGAGAGAGAGCGAGGGGGGGAAAGGACAAGGAGAATATGGTTATGTTGCCTGCATGTGATAGTATATGTGTGCGTATGTGTAGAAAATGGTGTGTGTGTGTGTGTATATATACGTGTATATATATATATATATATGCGTGTGTGTGACTAAAGACACAGGTTGGAACAACAGCAACAACAACGAGAATAACAACAATAATTATTATTATTATTGTACTTGTTTTAAGTTTGGCACAACACCAGCAATTTGAGGGGAGGGGGTTAATCGATTACATCGTCCACAGTACTTAACTGGCACTTTATTTTATCGACTCCAACCCCGGGATTTGAACCCCGAACAGAAAGAGCCGGAAGAAATGCTTAACAGCAGTTTGACCGTCTCGCTAACGATTCTACCAGCTCGCTGCTTTGTATAAAAATACCACTACTACTACTACTACTACTACTAATAATAATAATAATAATAATCCTTTCTACTATAGGCACAAGGCTTGAAAATTCGGGGGAGGGGTTAAATTGCTTACATCGCCCCCGAAAGGATGAGAGGCAAATTCGACCTCGGCAGAATTTGAACTCAGAACGTAGCGACGGGCGAAATACCGCTAAGCATTTCACCCGGCGTGCTAACGATTCTGCCAGCTCACCGTCTTATTAATAATAATAATAATAATAATAATAATAATGATAATAATAATAATGCACTAGGCCTGAAATTTTGGAGAAGGGCGATAGACGATTACATCGACTCTAGTTTTCAACTGGTACTTATTTTATCGATCCCGATAATGAAAGGCTAAGTCGACCTCCACAGAATTTGAACTGAAACGTAAAGGCTGGTGAAATGCTGCTAAGCATCAACGATTGTTGTAGTGTTTGTGAAGGTCGTAACCCGAATCCCTTAATGTAGACCACAAAAATATCAACAACAACGTTAACAACAACGCGGTGGTAATAACAACAACAACAACAACAACAATCAGAAAACGTCTCTTACCTCCATGTTGTGCCTGCTGGGAGGATGCTCCTCCGACCAGAGAACTTCAACAGCCAAAATGGCGGCGTAGTAAAATTGAAACATTAAAATGGTGATCCGGAAGTGTTGTACTGAAACATCCGTCAGAGGTCGCAGGCAAGATCACGTGGATCATACGATAGGATCTCGTGGATCATGTGGCTTTGTGAGATCAAGGAGTTGCTCGAACACTGTCAACATCATTAGCAACAACCACAACATCAGTATCGCCTTTACTATCATCATCATCATCATCAAAAACAGTATCAAACGAAGCAATATTAACCACAACTTAAACATCATGATGATGGTGACGATGATGATGGTGGTGATGATGATGATAATGTTGGCAATAGTGATGATGATGATGACAACGACCATAATTAGCGGTTGTTGTTGTCAATTAGTCTCAAGATTTGTTATTTGTGTTGTTTTTGTATTTATGGTCGCTTCTTTCTAATGATTTTGGACATTCATGTTGTTCTTATAGGTGTTATTGCAGCAGCAGCAGAAGTAGTAGTAGTAGTAATGTTCTCCATTACATCTTCCTACTGTTAAATATCACCACTTTAAATCTGTCATATTTCCAATATTGTCTCTCCACCCTCACCTCCTCTCCATTCGCTGTCAACTGGTTTATTGGTCAATTTTCAGCCAGAACACTGTTAATTGACCACTGGTCTAGTTTATCTCGCAATAAATACTTGGCCAGCATTCCCATTATTTCTTAACTATCCACATGACAATCACCCCCACCGCCCATCCACCCGTGACCCACACCCCTTCTCTAATCACAGTTCACACCACCAACTCATTCTCCCCCACCCACTCCATCTCACACTAACCACAACCTCTCACTCCCCACATCCCTTGCCGCCTCCCATTGTCTTGTACCTACTTACAGCTAGACGGACTGCGACGTTACATGTTTATGTGAGACAGCAGCGACAGGATACATAATTCAAATTCTTCCATGGTTTTATCAGGTATCAATAGTTTCCTCAATCGTTTTCTCCAAACACATACACTCACTCACACACACATATACATACTCATACATACATATACTCATACGCACACATATACATACAGACATATACACACGTGTATGTAACTGGTCTAGAGGCATGTATTATTTCCACCTATTAAGTATAGCGACCTTGTATTACCCCGTTATGGGTGAGACTGTTTTGGTCCTTTCATATGTAAACTGATTCGGTTACCTACCATAAATCATATCGTATCATATCTCATTATATATATATATATATATATATATATATATATATATATCAGTTGTAAATTGTAAAACATAACTGTCACCACTACTACGAGAGGAGGCCTCAAATGTACTACATAAACAAAGTATTTACCTTAAGTTATCCCGTGAGATGTGAAAGTTCTTTAGTGCTTGTTTACTTTATCAGCCGTTGTTGAACTAAAGACTGTTAGTTGTTTAAATACATATCAAATTGGTGTATGGTGGTGATTGATACATAAATCGATCAGGAATGGTAAGAAAGAAGTAATCACCTCATGTATCACTGAGAACTGTCTCAGAAAAGTAGTGCCAAATGGCCTCAAATTTGAGTGATGGCCATAATCGATTAAATCCCTCTCAGTATGTGACCAGTGCATTATTTTATTGATTAGAGGAGAATGAAAGGCAAAGCTGATGTCGGCTGCGGTTGAATTAGGAACGTAAAGGACTGTAACGAAATACCACAGCAGATCATGTCTGGCGCTCTACCGGCTCAGCCGATTCGTCGAAGGAATGAAACAAAAGAAAACGTCGGTTACGACGACGAAGGATCCAGTTGATCCGATCAACGGAACATCCTGCTCGTGAAATTATCATGCAAGTGGCTGAGTACTTCACAGACATGTGTACCCTTAATGTAATTCATAGGATTTCTACATCAGGAACGACCAGGGGTAAACAACAAATACGCAGACATCTCACACACACACACACACATACACACACACACACGGTGAGGGGGTGGCGCTTGTCTGTCAAGCTGTGTACGATGTACTCGGCGGGGTGGGCGAGAGATTGGGAGAAAGGTTACCTACAACTAATTGAAGAACAGAATTTCTCTCTTTCCTCCTCTCTCTCCTTTCCCATCTCTCTCTCTCTCTCTCCTTTTAACTTGTTTCTCTCTCTTCTTCCTCTCCCCTCCCATCTCTCTCCCTCTCTATCTCTCTCTCCGTTCCCATCTCTCTCTCCTTTACCTCTTGTTTCTCTCTCTCTCATTTTCCTCTTGTTTCTCTCACCTCCCATCTCTCTCCCTCTCTATCTCTCTCACCTTTCCCATCTCTCTCTCTCTCCTTTTCCTCTTGTTTCTCTCTCTTTCTCTCCCCTCCCATCCCATCTCTCACTCTCCTTTCCCCATCTCTCTCTCTCTCCTTTTCCTCTTATTGCTCTCTCTTTCTCCTTTCCCATCTCTCACTCTCATTTTCCTCTTGTTTCTCTCTCTTTCTCTCCCCTCCCATCTCATCTCTCTCTCTCCTTTCCCATCTCTCTCATTTTCCTCTTGTTTCTCTCTCTTTCTCTCCCCTCCCATCTCTCTAACTCTCTATCTCTCTCTCGTTTCCCATCTCTCTCTATCCTTTCCCATCTCTCTCTCTCCTTTTCCTCTAGTTTCTCTCTGTTTCTCTCCCCTAGCCTCCCATCTCTCTCTCTCCTTTCCCATCTCATCTCTCTCTCTCCTTTTCCTCTTGTTTCTCTCTCTTTCTCTCCCCTCCCATCTCATCTCTCTCTCCTTTCCCATCTCTCTCTCGTTTTCCTCTTGTTTCTCTCTGTTTCTCTCCCCTCCTTTCCCATCTCTCTTTCTCCTTTCCCATCACTCTCTCTCCTTTTCCTCTTGTTTCTCTCTGTTTCTCTCCCCTAGCATCCCATCTCTCTCTCTCCTTTCCCATCTCTATCTCTCCTTTTCCACTTGTTTCTCTCTCTTTCCCTCCCCTCCTTTCCCATCTCTCTTTCTCCTTTCCCATCTCTCTCTCTCCCTGTCTATCTCTCTCTCCTTTCCCATCTCTCTCTCTCCTTTCCCATCTCTCTCTCCTTTCCCATCTCTCTCTCTCCTTTTCCTCTTGTTTCTCTCACTTTCTCTCCCGTCCCATCACATCTCTCTCTCTCCTTTCCCATCTCTCTCTCTCTCCTTTCCCATCTCTCTCTCTCCTTTTCCTCTTGTTTCTCTCTCTTTCTCTCCCCTCCCATCTCATCTCTCTCTCTCCTTTTCCTCTTGTTTATGTCTCTTTCTCTCCCCTCCCATCTCATCTCTCTCTCTCTCCTTTCCCATCTCACTCTCTCCTTTCCCATCTCTCTCTCTCCTTCTCTCCCCTCTCATCTCATCTCTCTCTCTCATTTTCCTCTTGTTTCTCTCTATTTCTCTCCCATCTCATCTCTCTCGCTCCTTTCCCATTTCTCTCTCCTTTTCCTCTTGGTTCTCTCTCTTTCTCTCCCCTCCCATCTCATCTCTCTCTCTCCTTTGCCTCTTGTTTCTCTCTCTTTCTCTCCCCTCCCATCTGATCTCTCTCTCTCTACTTTTCCTCTTCTTTCTCTCTCATTCTCTCCCCTCCCATCTCATTTCTCTCTCTCCTTTCCCATCTCTCTCCTTTTCCTCTTGTTTCTCTCTCTTTCTCTCCCCTCCCATCTCATCTCTCTCTCTCCTTTCCCATTTCTCTCTCTCCTTTTCCTCTTGTTTCTCTCGCTTTCTCTCACCTTTCCCATCTCTCTCTCTCTCCTTTTCCTCTTGTTTCTCTCTCTCTCTCTCTCCTTTTCCTCTTGTTTCTCTCTCTCTCTCTCCTTTCCCATCTCTCTCTCCTTTCCCATCTCTCTCTGTCCTTTCCCATCTCTCTCTCTCCTTTTCCTCTTGTTTCTTTCTCTTGCTCTCCCCTCCCATCTCATCTCTCTCTCTCCTTTCCCATCTCTCTCTCCTTTTCCTCTTGTTTCTCTCTCTTTCTCTCCCCTCCCATCTCTCTACCTCTCTATCTCTCTCTCCTTTCCCATCCCTCTCTCTCCTTTTCCTCGTTTCTCTCTCTTTCTCTTCCCTCTCATCTCTCTCTCTCTCCTTTCCCATCTCTCTCTCTCCTTTTCCTCTTGTTTCTCTCTCTTTCTCTCCTTTCCCATCTCACTCCTTTTCCTCTTGTTTCTCTCTCCCCTCCCATCTCATCATTCTCTCTCCTTTCCCATCTCTCTCTCTCCTTTACCTCTTGTTTCTCTCTCCTTCTCTCCCCTCCCATCTCATTTCTCTCTCTCCTTTCCCATCTCTCTCTCTCATTTTCCTCTTGTTTCTCTCTCTTTCTATCCCATCTCATCTCTCTCTCCTTTCCCATCTCTCTCTCTCTCCTATTCCTCTTGATTCTCTCTCTTTCTCTCCCCTCCCATCTCATCTCTCTCTCTCCTTTGCCATTTCTCACTCTCCTTTTCCTCTTGCTTCTCCCTCTTTCTCTCCCATCTCATCTCTCTCTCCTTTCTCATCTCTCTGCTTTTCCTCTTGTTTCTCTCTCCCCTCCCATCCCATCTCTCTCTCCTTACCCATCTCTCTCTCTCATTTTCCTCTTGTTTCTCTCTCATTCTCTCCCCTTCCATCTTTTTCCTCTTTATTTCTCTCTCTCCTTTTCCTCTTGTTTCTCCCTCTTTCTCTCCCATCTCGTCTCCCTATCCTTTCTCATCTCTCTGCTTTTCCTGTTGTTTCTCTCTCTTTCTCTCCCCTCCCATCCCATCCCATCTCATCTCTCTCTCTCTCATTTTCCTCTTGTTTCTCTCTCTCTTTCTCTCTCATTCTCTACTTCCATCTTTTTCCTCTCTCTCCTTTCCCATCTCTCTCTCTCTCCTTTTCATCTTGTTTCTCTCTCTTTCTCTCCCCTCCCATCCCATCCCATCTCATCTCTCATCTGCTTTCCCATCTCTCTCTCTCCTTTTCCTCTTGTTTCTCTCTCATTCTCTCCCCTCCCATCTCATCTCTCTCTTTCCTTTTCCTCTTGTTTCTCTCCCATCCCATCGCTCTAACTCTCTACCTCTCTCTCCTTTCCCATCTCTCTCTCACCTTTTCCTCTTGTTTCTCTCTCTTCCTCTCCCCTCCCATCTTATCTCTCTCTCTCCTTTCCCATCTCTCTCTCTCATTTTCCTCTTGTTTCTCTCTCTTTCTCTCCCCTCCCATCCAATCTCTCTCTCTCCTTTTCCTCTTGTTTCTCTCTCTTTCTCACCCCTCCCATCTCATCTCTCTCTCTCCTTTCCCATCTGTCTCTCTCCTTTTCCCCTTGTTACTCTCGCTTTCTCTCCCCTCCCATCTCATCTCTCTGCTTTTCATCTTGTTTCTCTCTCTTTCTCTCCCCTCCCATCTCTCTACCTCTCTCTCCTTTTCCTCTTGTTTTTCTCTCTTTCTCTCCCCTCCCATCTCATCTCTCTCTCTCCTTTCCCATCTCTCTCTCCCTCCTTTCCCATCTCTCTCTCTCCTTTTCCTCTTGGTTCTCTCTCTTTCTCTCCCCTCCGATCTCATCTCTCTCTCGCCTTTCCCATCTCTCTCTCCCTCTTTTCCCATCTCTCTCTCTCCTTTTCCTCTTGGTTCTCTCTCTTTCTCTCCCCTCCGATCTCATCTCTCTCCCTCCTTTCCCATCTCTCTCTCTCCTTTTCCTCTTGGTTCTCTCTCTTTCTCTCCCCTCCGATCTCATCTCTCTCTCTCCTTTTCCTCTTGGTTCTCTCCCCTCCGATCTCATCTCTCTCTCTCCTTTTCCTCTTGGTTCTCTCTCTTTCTCTCCCCTCCGATCCCATCTCTCTCTCCTTCCCATCTCTCTCTCCTTTTCCTCTTGTTTCTCTCTCTTTCTCTCCACTCCCATCTCATCTCTCTCTCTCTCCCCTCCCATCTCATCTCTCTCTCTCTCCCCTCCCATCTCATCTCTCTCTCCTTTTCCTCTTGTTTCTCTCCCCTCCCATCTCATCTCTCTCTCTCCTTTCCCATCTCTCTCTCTTGTTTCTCTTTCTCTCCCCTCCCATCTCTCTCTCCTTTCCCATCGCTCTCTCTCGTTTTCCTCTTGTTTCTCTCTTTTTCTCTCCCCTACCATCCCATCTCATCTCTCTCTCTCCTTTCCCATCCCTCTCTCATTTTCCTCTTGTTTCTCTCTCTTTCTCTCTCCCCTTCCATCTCATCTCTTTCTCATTTTCCTATTGTCTCTCTCTCTTTCTCTCCCCTCCCATCCCATCTCTCTCTCCTCTTCGTCTTGTTTCTCTCCCCTCCCATCTCATCTCTCTCCTTTTCCTTCTCTCTCTTTCTCTCCCCTCCCCTCCCATCTCATCTCTCTCTCTCATTTCCCATCTCTCTCTCTCATTTTCCTCTTGTTTCTCTCTCTCTCGCCCCTCCCATCTGTCTCCCTCTCTATCTCTCTCTCCTTTCCCATCTCTCTCTCTCTCCTTTCCCATCTCATCTCTCCTTTCCCATCTCTCTCCCCTCCCATCTCATCTCTCTCTCTCTCCTTTCCCATCTCTCTCTCTCCTTTTCCTCTTGTTTCTCTCTCGTTCTCTACCCTCCCATCTCATCTCTCTCTCTCCTTTCCCATCTCTCCCTCTCCTTTTCCTCTTGTTTCTTTCCCTTTCTCTCCCCTCTCATCTCTCCTTTCCCATCTCTCTCTCTCCTTTTCCTCTTGTTTCTCTCTCTTTCTCTCCCCTCCCATCTCATCTCTCTTCTTTCCCATCTCACTCTCTCCTTTTCCTCTCTCTTTCTTTCCCCTCTCATCTTTCTCTCTCTCTCCTTTTCCTCTTGTTTCTCTCTCGCTCTCTACCCTCCCATCCCATCTCTCCCTCTCCTCTTGTTTCTCTCCCCTCTATCTCTCCTTTCCCATCTCTCTCTCTCCTTTTCCTCTTGTTTCTCTCTCTTTCTCTCCCCTCCCATCTCATCTCTCTCTCTCCCCTCCCATCTCATCTCACTCTCTCTCCTTTCCCATCTCTCTCTCTCTCCTTTTCCTCTCTCTCTCATTTTCCTCTCGTTTCTTTCTCTCCCTCTCTCCTTTTTCTCTTGTTTCTCTCTCTTTCTCTCCCCTCCCATCTCATCTCCCTCTCTCTCCTCTCCCATCTCTCCACTTTCATCGCTCTCCTTTCCCATTTCTCTCCCCTCCCATCTCTCTCTCATTTTCCTCTCCCCTCCCATCTCTCTCACTCTCCTTTCCCACTTGTTTCTCTCCCCTCCCATCTCATCTCTCTCTCATTTTCCTCTTTATTGTGTCTAAAGAAAAGTGAGATGGTCACTGTTGGAACGTCTTTTATCATAAGTTTAGCCGAAAGATCATAAACCAGACACATAAATCGACACAAAAATTTGTATGGAGAAAAGACGAAATTGGGAAGTTTCAGAAAGTCTGTTATACTTCGGAAACATGGAAGAAGTTTGGTGAAGGAAGAATTTTATGTGGGAAGTTCCATCAACACATTCCTGTATTGCTGATGAGACCCAAACGAGACTGAAACATGTCCATAGCTGTTCTTGGTCTCTCAAACAAATATTAAATTGTCCTTTGACATTGTCAATTCAACAATGACATTATTAATAATCTCTCCTTGTCATCCAGAGTGGCGATCAAATATCGCTAGGCCTTTGTTTACCTTCCATGTCCCCGGAAAAATATTTTAGTAAATTTAAAATTCATCGGCATTCAATACACCACATTGTATTATGTAAACGTCAGCTCCCTCTGTGTGATCGACTGACAAAATAGAAAGAGAAGCAGTATCTTCCTCAAATCATACACTACCTTTTCAGAAATGGGAAGGACACTTTGGACTGTGGCTGTGGAAACTGGCTTGATAACAACTGGAAGCTTTTGGTCATAAGACTGATCGACCAAGGTTGACTCAGGGTTAAACAAAAACAAAGAAGAGTTAAAACAGTTCGTAATTCTAAGCATTTCTGCTTGAATTTAGAATGTCGACAACAAAATGCACAGTTAATGTAGATTCAGCAAAAAGAAGTATAAATACTCGCCAGAATACGATAGTAAGGATTCACTTTCTAACCGAATCTACAGAAGAGCTCCTTAAAAGGGAGTTTAGAACTATGGCTGATGACAAAGTCGCGTCGAGTAAAAACAACTCGATACAAAAATGTTAAAATAAATATACAACCATTGTTAATATGAATTAAATGTTTTAATGTATTAACCATCGATTTGTTTAAAGCCTCACCACCACCTCCGACAAGACTGTAGGCTGAGGAGTAGAACCCCCACGGGATCCCGATGACTGGGGGTGTGGCAGAAAAAGAAACAAAGTTTTAGAAGTGGGAGACGAAGACGAGTAAACGGGAGATGAAGAAAAAGAGAGACTAATACAGTTACGTCATATTGACTGCTGTGTAACTATATATACTTAGAGAGATGCACACACACGGGCGCGCGCACACGCATGTATTCATACATAGGATTACCTGCGAATATATATACATTACACACATTTTGACATGAAGATACACCGAAACATATGAACAAACGAAAACAAACAACTGTCGAATATATATATATTCATATCTACATACATATGAGTGTATATATGTATGCATGTTTGTGTGTGTGTGTGTGTGTGTGTGTGTGTGTGTGTGTGTGTGTGTGTGTGTGTGTGTGTGTGTGTGCGTGTGTGTGCAAATTTATTCTCTAACCAAGAAACTGCTGACTTAAAAAAAAAATATACTGACAATAATTGTTAGCACATACCCCTAAAAATATATATATACACGCACACACATGCATATACATATATATATACCTAGATATAAATATTTGTATATGTTTGCATGTGAGTGTAAATATATGCATATATTTGTGTGTATGTGAGTGCGCGCGCATGCACACACATATATATATATATATATGTGTCAGTAAATTGCGGTAAGTCTCTATCCATAACAGTGTTTGGGATTTCACATGCAACCCACATATTCAAAGATATATATACGGGTGGGTTTTATCGTCGAGTACGGCACTTCTCACGATGTTCCAGTGTACTCAGCTGAAAATGAAGTACAAACCGAGCACACTGCATCCCTGTCTCTCTCTCTCTCTCTCCCTCCCTCTCTGCAGCTTCCACCTCCTCCTGGATGTTCCACTGAAAAAGCCGAGACGGTGCTTGTATCTGTTTGTGATTACACAGGCTCCTGAAATGATTAGCGAAGGCATCGTGCATATTACCAAAGTGTACAGCCTTGCAAGCGACGACGTTGTATGTAC
>NC_069005.1:34982492-34983846 GCF_001194135.2 Octopus bimaculoides
CGGGGTGGGGATGGGAGACGGGGCTGGGGTGAAGAATATGCCTTACTCCACCACCACCACCACCACCACCACCACCGTTATCAGCAACACACTACGATCATCATCAACGCTACCACCACCATCGGCACTTCCATCACCAACAGCATCACCTACCTCCACCACCTACCTCCACCACCACTGCTGTCGTCACAACCCTAAGTTATATGAATGATTCATAGTGGTGGTGGTGGTGGTTGAGGTGGTGGTAGGAGTGCTTGTAGTGGTTGTGCTGTTGATTGTGGTGGCGTTGGTGGTTTGGGATATTTATCAATGGTGGGAGAGCCATATAATGGTTGTGATCAACGGCATTCCATCCGTGCCCATCCCATATGTAGTGAACTCCTAACTCTTATTCAGCGAGCCGTTCTTTTTAAAGCCGATTTGATGTAATGTAAAAGGTTTTGGCTGCTCTTTCTAGCAAGTCGAGTTCAGTCGGAACCAAAGTTTCTCCACCGCCACCCTCACCTTCCACACCTTTTTTAGTTGCAGACTTTCTTTAACATTCCAATGTTCCTAGGAATCATTCAATCCAAGGGGAGGGAAGAGCAGAGGGGTGGGGGAGTTTAGCGACAAAACTATGTTCGAACTACAGACGCTTCTCACATTGGACTTGTCTTTCACACCGCTTCACTGCCTCTCTTTCTTCTTCTTCTCTCTCTCTCTCCATATATCTATATCTATATATACATACATACATACATACACACGCACACATACACTTCATATATTCATATATATATATATATATATATATATATTGGTACCGTTGAGCCGGTTTCGATTTCGCTGGCCGGCATCTTGTGCATTTGCCATTCCCTGTGCCCTTGACCCACGTCTGATTGAATTGGGTGGACAGAAACTATCAAAGCACGCCGAGTGGATTGTATCTTATTTCTTTATTGCCACACAAGGGGCTAATCATAGAGGGGACAAACAAGGACAGACAGAGGGATTAAGTCGATTACACCGACCCCAATGCGTAACTGGTACTTATTTAATCGACCCCGAAAGGATGAAAGGCAAAGTCGACCTCGGTGGAATTTGAACTCAGAAGATACTGCCAAGCTCGCTACTACTACTACTATTATTATTATTAAAACTGCTATAAAGGCGGTAGCGTAGTGGTAAGTGTTCACGCCTGTCACGTGGGAGATCGGAGTTCGATCCTCTGCCGGGGAGGCTTTCTTATCTTCTGAGGCAGCGAGCTGGCAGAATCGCTCGCATCTCAGTTCACTTTGTCTTCCTCCTCACCACTTCGCCATCTCTGTATCTATCTGACTCTCATCAATCTAGCTCTCTATCAGTCAATAAATAA
>NC_069005.1:34984805-34987022 GCF_001194135.2 Octopus bimaculoides
GTATATATATATATATATATATATATATATATATATATATATAGATAGATAGATAAATAGATAGATGCATATATGTACGTAGACATATACATTATGCATATACTTATATATGTACACACACACACATATATATATATATACACATATATAATACTGATGCAAAAATGCATGCATATCCATACATTCATATATATATATACATATGTACATACGCATGTGTGTGTGTGTGTGTGTGTGTGTGTGTGTTTATATGTATACGGTGGTAATGTTATAGCAAGACCTACTGACACAAATCTAGGAAATGCTCGAGATTTTCACAGGGACAGATGATCCCTTTTTAAAGATGTTGGAGGGATGGAGGAGTGGCAGTTGAACAGGGGGTAGGTCGAGGATCATGTTTAGGGAAGTTGTGTTGAAGGCAACAGTCGTAATAGAATGTCTCATGGGGGTCGCTAGGGGATTCCAGAGCCTGTTAGTTTATTTGACCCCTCCCTACATAGAAAGGGGAGAAGAGGGGGAGAGAGATGGTGTGAGAAGTTGAGAGGGGGGAAGAGTCAGAATGAGACGACATTAGAATTAAAGTATCAGTGAAGCCTTGGGAAATATTTTATATACACGCTGCTAATTGCATATGTGTGTGTGTGTGTGTGTGTGTGTGTGAAATATATGTATACAAGTATATATAATGTATATACGCATATATATATATATATATATATATATATATATATATATATATATATATATATATATATATACATATATATATATACATATATATATATATGTATATATATAATACATATACGATATATGATATATAAGAATATATATATATATCTGTATGTATATATATATATGTATTCGTATTTATACATACATACACACACATACATGTCTGAAGTATGTGTTGTGTGTGTGTGTGTGTGTGTGCAAGTACAACACCTATTTTCAAGTATGCATTATATTATACACACACAACAACACATTAGTACATACACAGATGTTTACAAAACACATATAAATACATGTGATATACATATTCATTCCCTTCTTACACACACACACACACACACACACACACACACACACGGAAGTTACATGTTTTTGCTGAAGTATTACACAACATTTCAAGTCATTTTTTTATTTCTGTTTTATGTCCTTCTTTCTCCTTCTTTCTCTCTCTTTGCAAATACTTTATCTCTCTTTCTCCCTCTTTCTCTCTCTTTCCCCTTATACGCGCCAATACACACACATACAACTGGCACTCCGTCGGTTACGACGACGAGAGTTCCAGTTGATCCGATCAACGCTCAGGAAAGAATGTGACAAGGCTGGGTCCTTTGAAACACAGGCACAACTCCTCTTTGCCAGCTGAGCGAACTGGACCAAAGCCAAGTAAAGTGTCTTGATCAAGGACACGACGCACCCTCAAGAATCGAACCCACCTCATTACGATCCATGACGGAGAAGGAATGTTAGCCACAGATTTCTTGGACAATAATCATACAGTGAGAAAGCTGGACGCTGGCCACATTAGTATGCGATGTCAAGTGAAGGAAGAGTTCTTTCATAAGAGGGTGTTTCCGGTGGGCTCGTGGCGATGTGGGAGAAGGATTGGTTGATAAGGGTTTGGGCTGAGGGTGTAATGGATTTGTAAAGATGTTTGTATAAGGAAGGATAGACAGACTGACAGACAAGATAGAGACGTGGGCAGACAGGTAGGTAGGTAGGTAGGTCGGTTTGTTGGGTGGGTAGATAGATAGATAGATAGATAGATCTATAACATTCTCACCATAGCTGTATTTGCGAACAACATCAACAAGAACATCAACGATGATTACAAATACTACAGTTACGCCTTCACACCATTAACGGAAGCTGGTAGCACCAGCGTCGGCCATTTTGTCCAACAAATTTTCCTTCATATGTATATATAAATATATGTGCGCGCGGACGTGTGTGCACACGTGTGTGTGGACGTGTGGGCGTTTTTGTGTGTGTGATACATATACACACACATACATGCACACACATTGGCCTCTGGATTCCTGTGAGTTTGGCATGTGCAAACATCCGGGCTTTTCTCACGGACAGATATAGCTTTTGACAAACATCGCGCGAAAGTGGTTGGACTGACAGGTTAAGTTACTTTCCACACACACACACACACACACACACACACACACACACACACACACACACACACACACACAC
>NC_069005.1:34991279-34991793 GCF_001194135.2 Octopus bimaculoides
ATATATATATATATATATATATATATATATATATATATATATATATACATACATACATACAAACACAAACACAGAGAGGGAGAAGGGAAAGGCCACAAGACTTGAGTTCGTTGTAAACAAACTATTCGTTAAGGCGGATGAAAAAACTTCAGTTTAAAACCAGTGTTTTAAAATAGTGTTTAGCTTCAGTATATTCATATATCAGACGTGGAGCCGGCAGAATCGATAGCGTCTCCGGACATAATGCTTAGCAGCATTTCGTTCAGAGTTCAAATTCCTCCGAAATCAACTTTGTCTTCCATCTTTTCAGGATTGGTGAAATCAGTACCAGTTGAACGCTGGGGGCTGATGGAGTCGACGAAACGCCGCTCCCGAAATTACTGGCCATATGACAAAATTTGAAAGTAATATACCGGACTCTTTCTTTCTTTCTTTCTCACCCTCCCTCTTTCTTCTCTCAATGAACATGTATACTCTTTTACTTGTTTCAGTCTTTTAACTGCGGCCATGCTGG
>NC_069005.1:34993588-34994237 GCF_001194135.2 Octopus bimaculoides
ATATATATATATATATATATATATATATATATATATACATATATACACACATATGTATATGCGCATACATTTACGCGTACGTATGAGAGGAGAGGAATGCGCAGGGGTGATTTTCCGCCCTAAACCGCTAAACAGGGCAACGTCACGTCACGCTATATATTGTGATGTATATCGTGGGCGACATAAACACGTTGACAGGTGTTTAATTATATCACTTATATTATACAAACATTTACAATATTCACACTCTCTCTCACTTTCTGTCATCATCACTTGCCCTCTTTCCAGTATATGTGTGTGCGTGTGTATATATATGTATGCGCATACACATGTATATATGTGTATGCGTGTGTGTGTTATACATGTATGTATATGTATGTATGCATGTATATATGTGCGTGTATTTGCCTGTGTATACACACACATAATTCTAGAGTATAAAACTGACGCCGATGGCAATTCTACAAAGCGATATCACTGCTTGTATCTATGAATATATTTGAATGTGTATATGGTCACGGGTAGGGATTTAGGGTTAAGGAATTCCCTTCATGACTACGTAGTTTCGGGTTCGATCCCCCACTGTGCATCATCTTCGGCAAGTGTATGATACTGAAGCCACATATATATATATATATATATATATATA
>NC_069005.1:34995226-34995716 GCF_001194135.2 Octopus bimaculoides
TATATATATATATATATATATATATATGCACACACATTCATACGCGCGTACATGTACATAAGTATATATACACTCACATACATACATGCATACACACATACGTATGTATATAGTTTTATTTATATATGTGTGCGTGCGTGGAGAGAGGGTGAGAGAGGGCGAGAAAGAGAAAGGGAGAGAGACAGAGCTAGAGAGAGGATATAAATGGTTGGGTGTTTATATGAAAGACAGGAGATGAATGCAAAAATGAATGAAAAAACTGTAGGGCTGGCGGTAAAAGAAGTCGTAGAAAGAAAGAGAAAGAAAGAGAAAGATAGAAAGAGAAAGAGGAAAATAAAGAAGAAGGAAAAGATGGGATTGAATATCTTGCGAAAGCGACTGAAAGAAAGGGAGAGACTAAGAGGGATAGATAGATAGATAGATAGATAGATAGATAGATAGATAGATAGATAGATAGATAAAGAGAGAGAGAGAGTGAGATGGGGGGGGG
>NC_069005.1:34996455-34998138 GCF_001194135.2 Octopus bimaculoides
ATATATATATATATATATATATATATATATATATATATATATATACAGAGAGAGAGAGAGAGAGAGAGAGAGAGAGAGAAATGATGTGCGATAACGGATAGAGTCCTGAAGAGGCTGCAAGAAGCAACGAAGATTTTAGAAAAAATAGATAAGTAAATGAGTGAAAATCGAACCGGTGAGTGTGTTCATTAATAAGGCATTAAACGGAATGACTCTCCCAAGACACAATAAAATATGCTTCAACACACGAATTCACATAAAGAATCTTGCCCAGCTATCGCCATGATTGACCGCTAACTACTAAAGTTTAGATTCTCAGATCAGAAGAGCCTGCCAAAATAGTAGAATATAAAGACAAAGGCATTCTAACCAGACCAGATATCATGATACAAAATCAAGTTGACAAAACATGTCTGCTTATGTCAATCCCAAAAGGCTGCAACAGCTCTGTGAAAACGTTTCAAAGGTTAAACAAATACAAATAGAGATCGCAGTAAAAAAAAAAAAAATTACATCTAAGAATAACATTTGTGCCTGTGAAGGTCGGAGCTTTGAGGACACTGCCAAAAGTCGCTCTTAAACACTATGACCAAATACCAGGGAACCTCAAGGCATCAGAACTACCAAAATTTGTGCCCATGTTTACTGCCCAAATTCTAAGAAAAAAACACCGTCGTCCTGAGAATATCTGAATCGTTTAAACTCTTTCAGAATCGCAAATATTACGACAAAAGTTTCATGAAATCCTAATCCACAATATCTGTTCTCCTTTCCCTGTTACATATCGTTGCTTCTCATAAATAACTCTCTCGGTAAAATATCCAATTTGCTCTTACTTGAGGTCTCCGTGTGAGATTTGGAACATTTTCTATAGGACACCAACAACGCAAACATTGATAATAATAATAATAATGATAATGAGCTTATTGTATAGTGCTCAGGTGTACTGCATATACAAACATCTCTCATAATTATATATATATATATTATTAACGCAAACACCTACATTCGTACACATCTTTATATATGAGGAGATATATAAACACATACATTTGTATAATATCAATTATATGCATATTTCTGCACATGATTTCTGCATAGCGTGCAGTTTTCAATGCACATCACCTGATGACACAAGTGGAATAGTCTGAGTGGCGATGGCGGAGGTGGTAGTGGTCCTGATGCTGGCGGTGATGGTCATGTTATTGGTGTGAGCTGTGGTGCTGATGGCGATGATGATGATGATGATGGTGGTAGTGTTACTGGTGCTAGTGAGAATACGCTATGCATCACTATGAATGTATACCTGTGTGTGTGTGTGTGTGTGTGTGTGTTTGTGTGAGCATGTGTACGTACACACACACACACACACACATGCATTGATAGGAGTGCATGCGTTCCGAGTCGGCCGCCATACTACTCTCCCTGAATATATATCAATCACAGATTATAATGGACGGAATCTATCAAACTTATGTTTGCGCGCGCGTCTGTTTCAACTCTTCTTGGAGACCGGTACGACTCAATGCTTGCCTTTCATTGCATTCATATTCGGCATTATACATCTACATACAGTGTACGTATACAAACATAAACACTCTTCAATGAAGCAACATTTATACACATGCATATATATATATATATATATATATATATATATATATATATATATATATATATATA
>NC_069005.1:34998271-35002117 GCF_001194135.2 Octopus bimaculoides
GAGAGAGAACTACGGTTTCAATATTATTATCTGTACGTATTTGCATCCATAGTTCTCTCTCTTCCTTCTCTCTATCTCTCTCTCTCTTTTTTTCTTCTCTCTGAATGCAGACGCTGTCATATCAATGCCTCCTTCATATGCTACTGAAATACGACAAATGCATGTGTGCGCATGCGTGTATACATAACACATACATACATACAAATATATATATATATATATATATATATATATATACATATGCATGTATGTATACCTAACACATACACTCATCATTGCACAAACTGTAAATGTTGATGTGGATGGAGGGGAGGGGAGGGGGTTGGTGGTGGTGGTGATGATGATGATGATGTAGCTGACAAAACGATGACGATGATGTGATGGTGATGATGGTGGCGGGAGTGGGGAGTGCTTCCATTGCCATTTTTTATGCCTCGGCTGCCTGTTGTGTGACATTTCAACTTGTCAAGTTGAACGTACAATCTTGTGATAATGGTGAATTGAAGATGAGCTCCGTTACAATGTACGCTGCACACGAGCACGTGTGAAAGGGCTGGTTTTCGTACTACATACATACATACATACATACATACATACATACATACGCATATATAATGTAAACGAAGTGACACATGAAAACAATTCAAAGCATATACATGTGTGTGTGTGTGTATATATATATATATATATTTGTATATACATACACTATACACACACACATACACACACACATACACACACACACGTATATATATATATATATATATATAGAGAGAGAGAGAGAGAGAGAGAGAGAGAGAGAGAGAGAGAGAGAGAGATTTGCGCATATTTCTATAAACTATATGAATTCTCATTTATATAAATTATATACACTCTCGTAATTATGCGTTAAAAAGAAATTTTAAAAAACTGCACAAAATACAAGAGTGGAGAGAATGGAATGGAATAGCAGAGTCGGAGAAGTCTGGAGGCGTTGCTTGGCCTGCAATTCTGCTTTGTAGGAACTGGTCTTTACAATGCCATTTTCAGACTGCTGGTGTCGCTGGTGGATGAGGTTAATGTCAGGAAAGTCCAACATGATTCCATGGATCCTATTGTCGAAATGGTTCAACAAATAGTGTTGACCAGAGAGACGTAGAGCATAAGAAAAGATGATGACGTGAGAGAGAAGAGGCAGGAGGTACAAGAGGTGACATGTGTTGTGTGGACGATACGGGATCGACTGAGTGACAGATACAGAAATGATGGTCATCTTGCTAAAATAAGGAAGAAGGGAAAACATAGTGACCGAAGAAAACTGTCGGATTGCAGATGAGGATAACGGAATCAAGACAGTTGGTTTAGGGAGACAATGCGGCGATGCGGAAAAAGAACTGAACCATGAAGTCTACCGTGGAATATATTGCGGAAGATGGAACCAGTCAGATTGTGACTAATATATAATGCTAGAACTCACGTGACACTGTTGAATGGGATCCATTGCGAGGTTGTGGAATGTTCTGGCAGAGTATACAAGTCCTTAGTTACAAATTATTCCTGATGGTTGTGTTTCTTTACGGAAACACTGAAACAATAAAAGAACACCAGTGCAATGACAACCAACAGCAAGTTGTACCCTGAAGTTTCCCATAAGAACGGCAAATTAAGATAATGGAGGGATGGGGACATGTGCGTGTGTGTGTGTGTGTCGTAGGTGCACAGTAAAAGAATATAAGCTTGGAAGTAGAGATGATGGTAGAAGGGAAGATTGGAAAGAGAGTTTAGAGAGTGAATAATAAAGGTGTTGAGAAATTGGTTGGAGGGAGGATGTTTAAAAAAAGGACTTTGTTACAGAATTGATTGGTGAGAACATAGGAAGGAGTTACAGGAGAACAGAGAGGAGAGGAGTATAAAGGGAGAGTATTTAGGGAGAGTATATAAAAGTTTGTGTGATGGGGTGTATATAGAGGAGAGTGTATAGAAAGGGGAGTATATAAAAAGAGTTCAAAGGTGTAGAAATGAGTATATATGGGGAGTGTATATAGACAGTGCACAGGTGTGTGTGCATGGGGAATATAGACAGTGTTTAAGGGTGTGTAGAGAGGAAGTTCATCTGTGTATAGGGGTGGGTATATGGGGAATGTATAGACAGTGTTTAAGGTTGACTATGTAGGAAGTGTATATAAGGAATGTGTAGAGGGATGATTATAAGAGGAGTGCATATAAGGAGCGCGTAGAGGGGTGTGTGTATATAAGGAATGCGTGTATGTTATGAGTAGTGGGAAGCTAAATAGCTGACCGATCAGTTATTGGAGAGGGGGGGGGGAAACAATTTTAAATCTAATTTGTAAAATATTAATTATCAGACAAGTTATTGCTAATAATACACACACACAAAGCACGTGTATATGCGATGTATGTATACACACAGTAGATATATATCTTTATTAATACGCATACATATCGACAGGCACTCATATATATATATATATATATATATATATATATATATACGAATATACATTTGAATATGTATTTGTGGTTGCTTATATGTATATGACTGCATACACACACCATGTTTATAAACACACACACGCATACATATATATATATATATATATATATATATTCATGATATATATACACACAGAATCTCCCCCCTCTGTCCATTCCCCCCCAATAAACAATGCATGCCAGTGCATTATTAACTTGTACAGTGTCGCCCCCTATACAACTTCACACCAACTCCTTGTTCCCGCCAAAACGCCCCAAACATCAACAATCATATTCACCCACTCAAGTTTCCCCGCTCTAGTCGGCCATGACACATTATCATAGATGGCGCCTCCGGTCTTACCAGCCTTCAGAAATCACTCATTGCTCTAACCCACCGACCGACCGGCCTGCCAGCAAATATAAACCACGCCACCACGTCGCTACCATTCTTCTGTCTCCTCTTCCATTTCCTCCTCCTCCTTATCATCATCATCATCATCAAAAACAACAACAATACCGTTCTGTTCTGCTGTACCTCTTCCACTACTACTACTACTAGTGATAATAATAATAATAATAATAATAATAATAATAATAATAATAATAATAATAAATGATGATGATGATGATAATGAGGATAAACAAAATAATCATAATCTTTGTAATTTTCTTCATCATCGAATTATAGAAATAATCATTTTTGTTGTTGAAGTTGTTTCTATTGTATCGGTGTGGCAGATATTATTGATGTTGTTGTTGTACGTCTTCTCTCCATCCTTCTTTGGTTTAGATAGGATTTTTATTTTTATTCTTCTTCGCCCGATATTGATTTTTTCATTGTTGTTGTTGTTACTGTACTTGTGGTTGTGGTTGTTGTTGTTGTTCTACATTGTTTTACAATGACACGAAATGATGCCTCGTTCGGCTCCGTAATGGCGTCCCGCGAGCTTTCAGACAGTAACTAAAACCAAGGAATCCAAGACAAGGAATATCGGCAGCAGCAATATTGGTAATGTTGATATTTTTTGATAGCGCTAAAGTGGGCGAAGAGAGTTAAGTGACTTGTTCAAGAGTCATACAAGAAGTCGCATCGTTGCAAACAAAAATGAATAGCATTAACCTGGAAACCACAAAGCGTTTTATCTACAACCATTACGCATGTATGCATGTATATATATAATTAATTTTTATACACCACAAAGGCTACACAAAGCCTTGCACTTTAGTTTTGAAAATCAGTTTTTAAAAGTGAAACCGGTCAAGTCAATAAACGTCTTTAAAAGACCTCTGCAGTTTCAAATCCTCTTCTCTATATTTTCACTCGTGCGGTACCTTCCAATTTTACTTTATTATATATACATATATGTGTGT
>NC_069005.1:35002411-35005372 GCF_001194135.2 Octopus bimaculoides
ACAACTTTCTGAGATTCATCATCACCCTTCCTACCACCACCGCCCCCCCCCCAGTTGACCCAACCCGGGTTAATCAAGTTTGAAATTCTTCCAGTGTTTCACTCTGTCGTCGCTGTAGTGATGCATCGCGAGTTTAATCGATGACGTAGACTCCTCCGTATTTTACTGGTATCTTGTTTATCGCTACCCGAAAGATGAAGGGCAACGATAACCTCGGCGGAATTCGAACTGCTTCTACAACTTACATCAGAGCACATACACAGTCTCGAGATATAAGAAAAAATAACACACATACACAAATACACACACACACAAGGACATGTAGATATGGAGATGTACACATCTATAGGCTTTTATACACTCACGTGCAGATAAAGCCAGACCTAGATAAACACTGACACACTTAAGAGTGCTTATAAACAACATGCGTTGTGCGTAAAAAGACTCCTCTTCCAGCCCCACAAACCGCACAAAGGCATTTGCATATCGCCTTTACACAGGAACAAATATATGACTTACATACACATAAAGAGACACACACACACACACACACACATTCCAAAATAATTCCATATATACATGCATAAATACATATACATCCACACCTATTAATTTCGTATATTTTCGAATAAATATGCATACATCTTTGCATGTATATATATATATATATATATATTTACATACATACACATACACACACATAAGCACACACGCACATAAACACACACACACTCACAAGCACACACATACACACACTCATATATACGTATGTGACGAGATAGATAAATAGATACATACATACACTGTGCATGTGTGTGTGTTCAGAATAACAAATATTTCCCTGTTGTTGTGACATAATCCCTAACCGGAAATCAATCTCACGCATGCGGCAGTATTGGTTATTGGTACTGCCAGAAGTGGGTGGATAAATCAGAATTGCCATGACCACCACTCCGCCAGCAACTTCCAAACCCCCTCACCGTAGTGGTGGGGCCGATGGTGACGTCATCAGTCAACAGACACCCCCACCGCCAACCGACCGCCAATCCTGTAGATCTTCATTGAACAGTGAGAACCAATTTCCGGTCAGAGAAATTCCTGTGTGATCGAACACAAACAACTAATCACTTGTTTTATTGGACACAAATACAGTATTATCACATTGGGCGAGGGGGGGGGGGAAGATACAGTAGTGGTGAGGGTGGTGTTTGTTATTGTTGTGGCGGAGGAGGTGTTGTGGTAGTGATGGTTGTTGTGGTGGTGTTGGTCGGAGTGGCGATGGTGTCTTCTTATACATTGAAGACAATTTCACTGCTGCAGATTCTTTTCATGCAAAGAAAAATCTGATGCTTCAACTACACACATACATATATACATATTTATATACACACACACACACACATACATACATATATATATATATATAATCATAACAGCTCAGGATCAAGCCCCATGGACAAACAGTGCAAAATGTAAGGCAGGTTGTCTTAGTACTCTGTATTCTCTCTCTATCTATATATATATATATATATATATATATATATATATATATATATATATACAGATAGATAGATAGATAGATAGATAGATAGATAGATAGATAGATAGATAGATAGATAGATAGATAGATGGAAGGGTGGATGGATGGATTATAAAACCCCAAAGACTGGAAGCTGTGTTGAACAATATTAGGTGACTGGTTATCACTCAGCAAGTACTTGTTATCTAACCGATATCAAAGGAACAATAAGATAATAATAATGAGGAGGGGGAGGAAGAGGAGGAGGAGGAGGAATAGGAGGAGGAAGAGGAAGATGATGATGAATAAATGAATAAATATTATAAATGTATGTATATCAGCAGCTCTCTAGATAGAGTACATGTTTGCACTTCTGAAGGGGTGTATAGAAAGAGAATCTAGTATTACATACCCTGTTGTAGAGAGTAACAACCTTATTACAAAGCCAGCTGATAAATGCATCAAGCAAGTGAAGTTCTCTTTCCTTTGTCTGCCATGATACAAAGCTGCAGATAGAGACCTTATGACAAACCTACTTTAACATAGAAGCCAATGGCTGCGTCAGCCTCATACACAAAACAGCAAAGTCCCGGCATGTAACTGTGAGTAAACAGTGCACAAAGTGTGTAGAGCGCCAATTCAACATGCCATGTTGTTTAGTTGTCCACAAGAATTAATTATGAGAGGTGAGTGCTAAACGTAATGGAGTGATTTTCACCAAAATTTCTTGCATCTTTGTTGGCAGCAAAAACGTTTTGTTATTCCAAGAATATATTGCAACAAGAAAAAAACTACGGAATAAATTAACCTTGAATATATTATTTTTAGCCTTTTTGTTGCCCAAATTAGTTTCGAGAATTTAAATTTAGAACAAAGAACTTTTATTATTTATTTCTATCTTAACGAAAATCCTGATTATAAGCAGGAGCGGTTAGGAATCTTCAGCGATCAGATATCGGACACTTGGTGGAGGCTCCAGTTTCACTCTATATACGCAATATTTTAATTTCCAAATATTACTTACTAAATTGCGCAAAATAACTTCTCATAAATTTAATGAGAAAACAACAGCGAACCAACATGTCTTCAACATTTCCGGCACCAAACCTCACAATAATCTTTGAAACTGCAAAACAAACTGCAAAACAATCTGCGCCGAAAGGTCTGAGTATTTACTGCAAAACATGGAAACATAATGTTTCACAAGATTAGGGATGGGACGGAAGAAAAAAACATTAATGGCTGTGTGGTAAGAAGTTTACTTCTGAATCACATGGTTCCGGGTTCAACCCTACTGCGTGGCACATTTTAAATGCGATATATTTTCTGAGAAGGATTTTTTAAGGCTTTTTGGTCTCAGATGCAAAACTCAAACCAACAGATTGGTGAACTTACAACCCAGGCATTGTTCACATGAATATCAAATGGTATTTTTTTTTTTG
>NC_069005.1:35006057-35008512 GCF_001194135.2 Octopus bimaculoides
AACATATTTCCCGCCAACATTCAACGCAATTAACCGTCGTTAGCGCCATTCGCTTCTCCAAACTAGCCCCGTCCTTTAAACGGTTTTACATATACATAGGCATACACACATACATGCATACACATGTGCAGTGTCACTAATACATACACACATACACATGCACACACACACACACACATGCAGTCACTCCTACATCCACACATACTAATGTTTGCGTGACTAGAGTTACACACAAACATACCCCGACACACACACACGCATACACATACTCATACACCTACACACATTTTATTGGATAGAAATTCGTTGTAACTAATGATTTTGAAATTTCACCGGTGACTTTAAATATGTATGTATGCATGCATGCATACATACACACACACACACGTACACACACATACGCCTGCACGCATACATACTGAATCATTAACCCGTTAACGAACTGCTTAGAGCCATTTCGTCCGTTTTCATGTTCTGATTTCAAAAAGACTGTGAATTAATGGAAATGTCAGAACACCGCAGCGGAGATCTTGCTGCAATATTTGTTCCAGTTGTTTCCGTTCTAGGTTAAAATCCCACCGTGACCTCCAAGAGCTCGACACCATCACGTGACACCTTAGCAGAGTCCACTTTGTTGCAAGTGTTCGAGTCAGGTCTTTGCTTTGAGGACACATCACCTCCTTCCCTCTCTCCCCTCTCTCCCGTCCTTTCCATAGAGGGCTCCATCAAGTATCTCGAGTACTTTGTCCCCAGAGGGCTCCATCAAGTATCTCGAGTACTTTGTCCCCATAGAAGATAAAAAGATAAAAACAAAAACAAAACATTATTTACCGTGAATCTGTCGTAAACTAACATTGCAAACTAATCCAGTTTGGATTAAGGCGAGATTGAATTATTGTTAAGGAAAGAAAGAAGGAGAAAGAAGAGGAGAAACAAGAAGTAAAAATCTCATCAATGATGTTCAATCAATTATTGATTCTTTTTTCTTTTTTGCTTATTTCGTTTGTTGACGTAAAAAAAATTGATTTCTTTCTTTTTAGCAGAAGTAATCAGCATCAAAGCGTTTGAAGGCAACATTTGAGGATTGATAACAACGGCTCTAAAGTGTTCTTTAACATTTATCGCTTCCGTCTGTTGCCAAAGCAAACGACAACGCTTCTTCGGAGCCACGCAACATGTGAAAATCTTTGAATGGCTTAGAAGCAGCAGCGGCGGCATCAGTGACGCATCAGTCTTGTGTCGCCACCATTGCTTAAAAATAGCCGCCACCTCTTAATCCAAATAATTCCGTTTCTGTGTAACCAGGGAACACAAACAAATAATGACGGACAACGACGGAAGTTAGCAGCGTTCTCACATCCCTGTCACTGTTGTTGTTGTTGTTGATGATGGTGTTTGTGGTGATGATGCTGTTGTTTTTATTGGTGTTGTTGTTGTTGTTGGTGATGATGATGATGATGATGGTTCGTTTTGTTTATTTTTGTCTCAAGATGGTGTTTATTGGCGAGTGATGGACGCTTGTGCAGGGTTGGGTCTGTGGGATAGGGGGTGGGTGAGGTAAATGAATTATAGATGAGGGGAGGTAAATAGAAAAAGAGGGAGGGAGGGTTAGGGGGGTTGTGTGGTGGGGGAAACAGGGAAGGGGAGCGGGGTTGTTTGCTCTCCTTTTTTTCACAGTTTTAGTTTGTTTATTGTCATCTGAGCAAACAACAACAACGACAACACTACTGCTACTAATACTACTACTCCTGTATCACAATCAGTTACGAAAGCGATTAAGAAATTCAAACGTTGCGCAACACACACGCACACACACACACACACACACACGCCCGACAACAACACATCAATATATAAATACACACATACACTTATAGACATATACGCCCGTGCACACGCACACATGGGTAGATGTAGATATACGTATGTATAACTATGTACAGATGCATTAATACACACACACACACGCAAGCACGCATGCGCGCACACACACACACACACACACACACACATACTGGTTATTAAGTATGCTATCACGTGTCTGTCTGCAAATTGATGGAGCGTTTAGTGAAAAGGTCATCAGATCCCTTTTGTACGTAGACAAGTCATACATTAAATATACATGTCGACCAACACACATACGGACTGATGAGTGTATACACGCACACATACACATAGAATCACACACACAATCACATATACACACATGTATATGTGCATACATGTATACATATATAAATATATCATTATCATCATCATCATTAGAGCATGTGTGTGTAGATGTGTGTGCGCAAGGATCATTAGCATCCTCCTCATCAGAAGCAGTCCATCCTCGACCATCAGCAATGAGTTTCCATTTGAAATGTCGGGCGATATAAAAGCACATAAACAAGCAAAACACGTGTGTGTGTGTGTGTGTGTGTGTGTGTGTGTGTGTGTGCGTGTAAATCTACCT
>NC_069005.1:35008614-35018454 GCF_001194135.2 Octopus bimaculoides
ATATATATATATATATATATATATATATATATATATATATATACATACATACATACATACATACATATACAATATATGAGGATTTTGCTAGTCTCGGACTCCGCCACTCTCTGCGGTTTGTGCTCCTACCGCGTCTTGACTCTCTCAAGTCCCCGCTTTTCGCAGTTTCCAATGGCACACTTTTGCTACCTGGTTGTATCGGCACAACTTGCAGTGGTTTTGGGGCAAGTCTAGGGCATTCGTTCGTAATATGAGCAATGGTTTCATCCACTCTATTGCAGATGCGGCACAGTGGAGACACTTGCTCATTCCAATGGTTGACCCTCCAGTTCGTGGCCAAAGCTTGGTCTTGCACTGCCAGAATAATGCTAATAATAATAATAATAATAATAATAATAATAATATTGCTATTAGTTGTTGAGGCTTTACAAATTCGTTACTCCGAATTTCTCATCGCCGATGATTTGGGGGCGATAATGAAAAATGGAACAGCGGGCCTAGTACTTAAAATGTATTGTGAAATTGTTTTAAATGCACGACACGCATTGTTTGTTTAACGGAGAATAAGAAAGAAACTTTATAGGATTGCAATAAAATAATTGTTATCCGTTATTTGTAAAACAGAAAACCCGTACAACCCGGTCGATGTAAAAATAATATTAATAAAAATCAGTTTGTCGAACGAAATATATCGAATGTATGAAACATGTATGAATTAGAACGATTTATATTTGTGGCTTGTAAGTAATAATAGCTTACACTATATTGTGAGGGAAGCAGCGTGTGTTAAAAATAACAGCTAATAATGTATAATGAGGAAAGTGGTGTTTTTTCAACAGATTAAGAAGCTCCAATTTCTGTATTTCAGAGTTATGATACTATAATCACATTATTGGTCGGATAATTTAGAGTAATTTTCGAATATTAGTGAAATTACGAAGAAAGAACTTCGTAGACGGGATATAAAAGCCAAGCATTTCTGGCCGATTATTCAAGCTGCTTTCATTTTGAAATAAGGGTGACATTTTCTATTTAAAGTTGGCAGCAGACATTTGAAGGAAGCCTTCCATATTTTGTAAAGATAGCCCAACTATGAATTGACCAATAAGTCTTAAAAGTAATTTTTTTTTTTTTTTTTTTTTTTGCAAAGTCAAAACGTTATAAAACTGATTTATGCTGTCTTCCAAAACTTTTAAGATATCGATATGTTGATATCATCTTATTTTACATAAGATTTAGTTTAGCCCAGCTCAGCTTGATTGGTGATGATTTTGTCAAAGAGTACGTTAACACAATTGCCAAAGCTTTCTGAATACAGTTGCCTTTAAGAAGACAATGTCTAAGAATGATGAAATTATAAGTGGGAGAAGTGGTTGTATTATTTCTGAGATATATAATTTGGGGCATTGAAACTCATGAAACATGCAAAGTTCTTACAACAAGAATAGATAATCTAATGTTCCTCGTTAATAGATTATGATATTTATAATTAATAACGACAGATGCAGTATTAATGCCAAAAGATTATCTTGAACTCCAACTTAACGTGGAGAATGTGTTACAACACAGAATACTGCGCTATTTAGACTGGGATAATCTCTCATAACGACTCGTGGTGCATAAAAGCACTCAGAATTATATCGTTGACAGATGAATACGATTGGGACATTTTTGTCCTACATTCAAAAATCATATGTAGCGATAAAAAAAAATAAAGTTTAGATTTTAATTATGGTACATAATGAAGGTCTGAAGAAGCGGGAAATAAAATAAAAACTGATTGTGCAAAATTCGGAGCGAAAGGGTTAAAGGACATATCAAATAATATTAGGGTCTTTGCTACAAACTGAGCAAAAGGGACAGTTACAGTGAAGGCTGACCTGGAGCCAAACTGTATTCTTCGCTCCAGTTTTTAAATACATTCGAGTGGCCGCGGTTCTGATCCGAGAACGAACTCGGGCGAAACTCACATCGTGTCTACATTTTGTATTATTTATCCCATTGTGGGTAAATCTTATAGTAGTTTGGTATTGTCGCCTTGGATCAGTATCGTTGACCTAAGGACATAGTAGTTAAAAGGGGGAAGAGGAGGGAGACATGAATCCCCTTTGATTTCTTCGGTCCCATGGAGAGATTGAACCACGTACTATAGCATAATGAACAGTGGGGGTGGAAGTTTGGCTGTTATTTCTAGCAGGCTGACCAACCAGCAAAGGCTACCATGTTGGTTATAGATATAAACACATTCCTGTGGCGTAATGTTCAGCAAGGTCACCTATTATTGTGGACATAAACATGTTTACATGTGAATTTTAGAAGAAACTTTCGAAACGAAATTTTAGCAACCAGGAAACGCCAACGTGAGGGTAGGAGAGAGTGTGTCAGGAGAGAAAGAGAGAGGGAGAGAAAGAGAGGAGGAATGAAGAAGAGAGAGGAAAAAAGAGGGAAGGACTGACAGAGAGATGCATGTATGAATATGTTTTCAGTTCGAAGACTAATTTTTGTAGGTCAGGTGGTAGAATGAATTGAAATGTAGCGCAGTAAATGACTAAGATAAAACAGGATAAAGACCCTTCTCGAGTCATGTTGACTCATAGGACCGGATTCTCGCTTTCTGTGGCTTAAATATTCCCCCTCCTGGACGGGCCGCCGTAGGGTGACTCGTTCTTACTAGCTGAGTGGACGGGGTCAACGTGAAAAGAAGTGTTTTGCTCAAGAACACAACGAGTCGCCCGGTACAGGAATCGAAACTACAATCTTATGATCATAAGTCCAACACTCTAACCATTAAGCCACGTGGTCCCACAGTATATGACTGCTACTTATCAACTCCAAAAGTATATGTTTACGTTGCGTTGTATTGAAGCCACCATTCCGCTTCTGAAAGCTGTCCACGTCATGTGTTTATACGAACAAATATGAAATCTGTCTGAAAGTGATGCCATCAGTTGGCTTTTATGCCCCTAGAGGGAGACACTAACATCCCATTTCTCTTCCGTTCGAAGCACAAAGATTTTGTGCCTGATTAACACAAAACCGAATTTATTTGTCAGTGTCAGATCTCTTGCTTTGTTTGTTTATCTGTTGGTTCGTTCCCAACCGATTAATCGTTTATTCAAAACCAATTCGTCAACAGTTAAAAAACAAATCTGATTAAAAATGTATTTTTATTATTTCGTTGACTGCTCCTTCCTCTTCTCTGGTATGTCACACTTGTAATTAAATTCTCATGTTATTTTTATAAAAAAGAAAAATATGAAGCAAACATCATAGATTTTGTCGAAAGACGCATGTGGTTGCGTATATACAGTGCGCATATATATATGTATGTATATAAACTAGGGTTATTTACATAAAATATCAACTGTTACACTTCTTAATGTTTAATTAAATTCCTCTTTTCTACGGAAGCTCCTAAAACTACGTCAATTCCACAAGATTTCGAGTGCAAAATTATTTATTTTCATGTTTTGTTTATTTGTTACGTTTTTCTTTTAAGGTTAGTTGTGTGTGGGGAGGGGGTAGAATTGGAGGGAGGGAGGGTGCAGTTAAGTGTAGCCACTTATAGCAATCGGTGCATGTCACCAGCTTTGACAATGAGTAATGATAATAATAATAATAATAATGAAACTAATATAATAATAATGATGATGATGATTTTCTTAATAATAGGAATAACAACAGTGTCTTTTGATGAGGCACAAAATGAATTTGCATAAAATTCTCTGATGATGATGATGATGATGACGATGATGGTATGGAAAGGAAGTTTGAGGAGAGAAAGGAGGAAATAACTGCGGCGCAGCTGGTGAAACGACATGTCACGTGGTCATGCAGAGAGGTCAGAGACTGGATCACGGTCACAGACACTCGGCGGTGACTTCGTCCAGTCACTTGACTCCAGCTTGTCACGTGACACTCAGTTGTAACCTTGTCCTCTATCGTGACATTCACACTGGATTACATGCAGGTCTGATGTCACGTGGCTTAACCGGAAGGGGAAGAAGAAGAGGAGGAAGAAGAAGCAGAAGAGAGGAGTAAATTTCACCCGAAAGCATAACTGGAATGCATAACTGAAGAGGGGAGGAAGAGGAGGTGGTGGTGGTGGGAGTAAGGTGGGTTAACGTCCCTCCTCCTCCTACTACTTCCACCACCACCACTGCAAGGCATTACAACTACTGTAATACTGTGCAGTACAACATAGTAGTAGTAGTAGTAGTAGTAGTAGTAGTAGTAGTAGTAGTTGTAGTGTTTTTGCCACCAAGAAAGTCACTGCAGTTATGTATAATAAAATGAGCTTCGTCAGTGTCGAAGTGGTCTTAATGGGCGGCGGAGAGAAGGGCGACAAACCAACAGATCGAACGCAGAAAGAACGGTGAGATGCAGCTCGGACGCCATTTCTGTCAACAGCAACAGCATCAGCATCAGCAACAACAATTACTCAGTGACATACGAGCAAAGAGGTGCATATCGATGTGGTCCTCCTATACGCTGGATGTAACAACTAAATCTCCCTCAAATCATATCCTAATCATAAACAAAAATAAAGGACACACTGAATAATCTATAAAGACTAATAAGAATGCATAATGAATAACGAGTAAGAATGTATAAATGAATAAATTCCTCGATACACTGTGTCAAAATAATAGTTGAGATAAGAGGGGTGGGGTCTGATTGGAGCATGTTTGATCATGTCCAGCTGAAGATTGAGCTGGGGCCGGGCAATAAGAAGAGCCTCAACTCTCTTTACAAACATCACGTGACTCATAGCATATGGCGCATGACCTCGAGACAATTTAGCTGACGATGATCAATGTTTCGGACATTGAAGTGTTTTAAACTTGACCCGTTTTCCGTCATCTCTTCGCTTTGCACCGTTTTTAATAATGACCTTTGCACGACTTCTCTCTTCTTAACGACTCGGTGGCATTAGTCACATCATATATATACATATATACATATACAGCAGAGCGCATACGTGAGTATATGTGCGCGTGTGTTGTGTGTGTGTGTGTGTGTTCGCTTCTTTATAAATGGCATGTGTGTTTAAGTAGGAATATCAAACGTTCTATGAATGTTATTTATATATGGTACAAATATGTGTGTACATACACACACACACACACACAAATGCGTGGAAACATGTATAAATAGAAATAAACATATATATGCGTACATGTATTTGAGTATAGACACACACACACATACATACATACATACATACATACATACATACATACATACATGCGCATGTATATACAGGGTGTTCGTACCAAATTTTATGATTTTTATGTCATATTTTTTGTTTCGGAACAACTTGATGTAATGGTAAGCAGTTAACGGCGTTGGAGAGCATAAAAATTAAAGTTGTAGTTGAGAAAAAGTTAGCAAACATGGAGGACTCGAAACCATTTGAATATTGGAAGAGAATTACTTGTATCAAAACGTCGACAACATGACTGTTGCTCAATGCTCTGTGAACTGTGTAAAGGTTGTGATATGTAACAGGGACAGCTGCAATGGAGTCTATGAGGTTGTGGTCAGCAGGAAATGATTCAGAAGGTGCTGTAATTGCTTCTGCAATTCATCCCCGTATCCTGTTGAGTCTTAGGCTCAATTCAGACAGCTATGTGAAGCTACTGGGGACAATGGCTTCACATACCCGCCTGGCTTCACAATGCTTTCACAAATCCTGGATATGAGAGAGTTACTGCTGTTTCTAAATCTAGGGGGCGAGTTACTGAATCTAGGGGGCGAGAGCCTTGGCTTACGATGTAATTATCTTATGTCGACGTTACAGGCTGTGTAATTACGTAATGTAATTAAGTACCCATTAACTTAGTAAACACGACCATGGGTCTCACCTGGCGGAGGAGTTTTACCTTGTTGTCTATAGTTTCTAATTCTCCTCCTCCTCCTCATTTTTATTATTATTATCATCATTAGCACTATCATCATCACCATTCTCACCATACCCATAATCCTCCCCCCTCATCATCGTCATCATCATCAACATTGGTAGTCGTAGTAGTGATGGTGGAAGTTATGATAATAGCTGTAATAATAGTGGTGGCGCTGATGGTTATGTACTAGTGTTACGGGGGTGGGGTGTCGGGGCTGTAATAAAGCTAACATTGAAACGCTATGGAACATTGAAGGAAGCCCTTATTGTTCTTGGTGTTGTCAGTTTTTGTTGTTGTTGTTGTTGTAGCAATTTATTACCGATGCTGTTGTTGTTGTTTTAGTTGTTATTGTAGACTATTGTTGCTGTTGTTGTTGTACGTATTGTATTTATGTTGCAGTTTCCACATCTGGGATTCATTGGAGTAAATTTATTGTCATCACAGCTGACAACCTCTCTGATCACATCTCCCTCTCTCTCTCTCCCACCCTCCTTCTCTCTCTTTCACTCCTTCTCCCCCTCCCTCTCAAACACATATGTATATATATATATATATATACACGCGCATACACACATACATATATATACATAAATATATTAGATTCATATGTATGTGTGTGTGTGTGTGTGTGTGTGTGTGTGTATGTATGCGTATATACATATATATCTATAACAGTGTTTACAGAAACACCACTATGTGTATAAATACGTGCACTCACACACACACACGCACATATACAGATGCACATACATAACTACATGCATACACGCACATACGTAGACGTTTTGATATGTTTGTTGTTGAGTTTTCGTCAGTTTTCTTTAGCCATGACGGAAAAAGTTAAAGCTGGAGTACCGCGCATGCGCACGCGAGCGTGTGTGCAGGAACGTTCATAATCTTGATATTCACTGAGACACACACACACACACGAACAGATATGCGCGCGCACGCGCACATCCGCAGGGTCATGTGTATCTTCATGCATGGATGCCGACACACGCTTTCGTTTTCCTTTTACGGATGACACCAATTTTATACACAATAGCCCGATCTTTATACAGTTCACAAGCATAGATGTATAG
Organism: Octopus bimaculoides; assembly: GCF_001194135.2. Classification (NCBI taxonomy): domain Eukaryota; kingdom Metazoa; phylum Mollusca; class Cephalopoda; order Octopoda; family Octopodidae; genus Octopus; species Octopus bimaculoides. Next base: position 35,015,603 of record NC_069005.1, read on the forward strand.
GCTATACATACATACATATACCTTACAGACACACACACACACACATATGGGCTATATATATATATATATATATATATATATATATATATATATACACATGCATACATGTATTCCACCTATACACACATACATTACACAGCAATGTGCACCATTGATTCAACACACTCCTACACACACACACACACACACTTATATATCTATTTATATGACTCTATTTTATATATTTTCATTTTGAGATAAGGTGTGAAACATCGTCAATTTAGAATTGGAAAAAAAAGAAATCAATGCAGCGCAAAAGTCGACTTTTCAAGGTTGGAAAAAAATCAACAAAAATACCGAACGATTTCCCTTCATAAGGGGTCAATTCTTAGGATGGAAATAAAACGTAAATCTTTTCTGACGAGGGTTAAACATGCGGACCAGAACTCCTGACTAACACATTGCATCATTTACCACAGATCCAACATGTGACTACAAATATTTTTAATTAAAACTCGAGTTCAATGAATTTAACATAATAATTAGATTGCCGTTGATAAAAGTTAATAATTATAAACCTGAATATAAAAGCAGACACCGTTTTAATAGCCAATGCATCGATTGTAAAGATTAGATTTGCAATCCACTGAAGCCAAACGTTTATAAATAAACATTGACAAATTTGTTTTCGTCTGCCAAGAGGTTAAAACGTGAAAATGAACTTAAACTTCTCTTCATCTGTACTTTTATCAGAAGAGTTACTTTACCTTTACTTCCAGCAGTTTTATTGCAATACATACATACATACATACATACATACATACATACATACATACATACATACATACATACATACGAGAGAGAAAGTTAGATAACACCCATGAGCTCGGTTGGTCTCGCTTGCGGATCCAGACGGATCAACAGGAGATGGTTGTTTCTGACAGGACGCGATGGAAGGTGTACTTGAGGTTTCTGACCCCACCAGACCCTCCCAGGATTAAGAAAGCAAAGAAGACGAGTTTATGCATCAGTATCTCGCCTTCTCAACCGATCCTTACTGGAGAATGAAATCTCGAGATAAAAACTGATTTGTGTGAAAGACCCACGCAACAAATTCAGATTAGAACGGAAATTACTAAATTCCTGAAACATTGAGAAGCAGCCAGAACAAACACTTAGCAACATCAAACAACAAACCACCACAAAATTATGGGGTGTTTGTGTGTTTTTGTGCACCATGCAGTCATGTGAAACGCTGCCGAGCGCCACACTTGAACGTGCAACGAAATGCAAGTGCAACGAAATACAGAATAATACGAAACACATCAGCAGGAGTAGAGACCCGCACAAACTCAGCCACGGTCTTTATATTCTAAGAAAAACGGCCCTACTCATGTAACAAAGGTTCTTAACGATGTTTTACCAGATCACACCTTCCTAAAAGACTGGATCCAAGTCTTGTCATTTTATTTCGGATATGTTTATCTCGTTTCGTGTTACTCCACGTTGCTTCGGGTCTGTTGCGATGCTTTTATCTATCCCAGATCCTTAACAGAAGATAACAAAATACAGTGCCCTCTGGTGATTAAAATGGGTCACTAATTTCATTCCAGCTGCTCAGTTAACTACAATTTCTCGTGTCTGGTGAATTACTCAACGTCTAGCCTCTTTGTTATTCGTTGATACCAGACACACACAAAACACACACACATGAACACACACACACACACACACACACACACACATATGTTTATATCTGCACGCGTGTGTGTATATGTGGTGTGGGGGGAGGTAAAATGGATGCTAGCGTCTGCTGTAGATATGCAAAATATGATGTTCAATGTAGAGATGCAGTACAAATCTGTCTGTCTGCCTGTCTAGCAGCTCCTTTTCCTCTTCCTTCACCTCATCGTATTTCTCATGTCAACCGTTGCATAGTAGACTCTCAAAGTTCACCAAGTACACACACACACACACGTACACACACACACAGGGGCACATACAACCACACATAAATGTATGTACATATTTATATGTATGTACACTTCTAAGTATACATGCATATGAATATATGTATGTACAGGTATGTGCATATGTATATATACATATATACACACACATATATATATACGTGTGCATGTGTGTGTGTGTGTGTGTGTGTGTGTGTGTGTGTGTGTGTGTGTGTGTGTGTGTGTGTGTGTGTGTGTGTGTGTGTGTGTGTGTGTGTGTGTGTGTGTGTGTGTGTGTGTGTACACTGCCTAATCATAGTTATAACACAGATCACTATATAAACAGTTGCGGAACGCAGAGTACTGTCTCAAATATCGGGGGTATTTACGCGCGCGCGCGCATAAAGAGACGGGGAGAGAGAGAGAGAGAGGAATATGTATTAGGATAAAGGTTCAAATTAATATTTAGTAAATTTTGTGTGCGTGTTTGTGTGTGCATATATGTTCAAACTTACATACATACACTCACACACACATTAATATACATATTTACATATAACTATATAAATATGTATGAGTGTGTGAGTGCGTGTATGTATATATATATATACACACACACACAGAGAAGGAGAGAGAGAGATTAAATGACACCTAACGTAAACAACTTACATTAGGCTCGGTGTGTGTGTAACCCTCTTCCTGTTTATCTGTCTCGTTCCTCATTCTATTCATCGATGTATGAATATGAATATAAATATATGTATATACGTGTGTGTGTGTATGTGTGTGTATGTTTGTGATATATACATAGATGCGGATATATATATATGTAAACATAATATATATATATATGTAAACATAATATATATATATATATATATATATATATGTAAACATAATATATATATATATATATATATATAT
>NC_069005.1:35019810-35023171 GCF_001194135.2 Octopus bimaculoides
ATATATATATATATATATATATATATATATACGTATGCATGTATGTATGAGTGTATGTATGTATGTATGTATGTATGACGGGCTTCTCAATATTTTCGTCCACCAAACTCATCCACATGGTATATGTCCGCCTTGGACTACTGTAAAAGCCTCTTGCGAATATACCATGCAGTGGAATTGAACCTGGAGGAACGTGGTTCAGAAGCGAACTTCTTGAACAACCATTTCTGCATTTTATATTTCCGCGATAATGGTGGTGAAATAATCGCTCACCGTGTATCTATGTATAGGTGAGGGCACTGGTAAGCCTTAACGGCCTCTATATACGGGTATAGTTACACCGTAACGTAGAATGGAGAGAGAAAGAGACAGAGTGGGAAAGGGAGAGAGAGAGAGTGACGGACAGAGACAGAGAGAATTCCCGCCAAAGCGATAATCAAGAATTTGTTGCCAGACCGCTGTTCCAGTAAATGTTAACACGTGACTGACTCACTCTCCAGGTCACAACATTTAATTAATTGGGTCTAGATTTTATGTGAGAGGTTCATTAACTTATAATTAGGGTATGGTATTTAAGACAAGTCGAAATACCAGAGAGAGAGAGAGAGAGAGAGAGAGAGAGAGAAAGAGAGTTGCGGCAATAATGAAACGCTTGCATCCGCCATCTTATTTCTAGAATTAGAAGCAGACGATGATGTAATGGAGGGTTAAATAACTTACCTACAACACTTTATCTTTCATTCCCAGATGGCGCTACTTCACCTCTCCCTCCACCCCCTAGTCCTCTCCCTTCTAATCTTGCTAATCTAACCTCAACTCTTCTGAACTAACTACATCTATATCGACCTTGGATGACTAAACCTTGGCTCATGGACTCCCTTGCATCTTCTGTCCGTCGTCTGTGTTATATAAACTGCAATACCAGTCATCTGTGGTAGACGTTGGTGTTTCTTCTCAAAAGGCACACGTCAACTCAATCTCAAATAAGGAAAAAATACACAATGAACGCCAAGACACTCTTCTAAAATCTAGACAGTCATGGTTGGAAGGCTTCTCATTATAAATCAGCTGGATGAAGAGTAAACAACAACAACGGTGAAATTGTGGTTGAGGTGGCGGTCAGCGAAATTTGCAATGAGGTTTCGATACCCACTGGTTGCCGTTAGGTTGACCTGGGTCCATGAAGTTGTCTGTGAAAAGTGTTGACATCTCCAGACCCCCCCCCCCTCCTGCACAGTCTGTCGCATGAAGGACTTCCATTAACGTAGAATGGTATTTTAAATGTCACCTCACTTTGCCTCTTGAAACCACTTCAACGGAATATTTAATGGGAAATCATGTTACACTCATTAATGCTACAAGTTCGTTTATACATGCCTACATACATACGTATAGACATATATACACACACACACATATATATATATATATATATACATACGTACATATGTATACATACGTACATATGTGTATATATATATATATATATATATATATATATATATATATATATACACACACATAAATACATACACATGTATATATACATATATATACATTATGTATACACACACATACACAAACATACACACGTATATACACGCTCATACATACATATACATAGCTATTCATACAATTCTGGCTTGTCGTTGTGAACTTCCTAATCACTCGGTCATGCTGCACCTATACACGCACGCACACACACATATACATACATACATATATATATATACACACACACATATACACATACACACACGCACACACACACACACACATACGCACACACACACACACACGTAACAATCATACCAAACACCGCAATTGTTTCTGCAGACGGTTACCACCGATACAAATGGGTTTCACTTGATATTTTTCCCCAGCTCTGAGACTTGACCCATCAGCATTTGAGGTGAGGACAGAGACAAAGCTGAAACTAGATATCGTTTCTGCCAAATGGTTTATGGCAAAGTCAGACAGCTTTTGACCCTCAGTAGATTACTGGTACTGTATTGCATCAATTTATAATAATAATAATAATGATGATGATAATAATCCTTTTTAATAAAGGCACAAGGGCTGAAATTTAGGGAGAGAGGACTAATCGATTACATTGACCCCAATATTTCATTGGTACTTAATTTATCGACCCCCGAAAGGATGAAAGGCAAAGTCGACTTCGGCGGAATTTGAATTCAGAACGTAAAGACGGACGAAAGCATTTCGTCCGGCATGCTAACGATTCGGCCATCTTCCCGGCATTAAATATTTTGCTCTATACAACCATGTTCTACCATGTTATTCCCTTGTGCCACTATGACCCGCAATAGGGCACCATACAAGGTGAAACAGCCAAAAACATTGGCGGTCAGGTGTAGAGCAGCGCCTATATAGACTTTGGATCAGAGTGACATTGATTTTAGTCGACGGAGCCGTGGGGGGGGGGGGGGTGAATAGAGATTGTTCATTGACCTTCACCTGATTTCTTTTGTAACAAGCGCGCGCGCGCATATCTATTCAAAGTCACACACACTTATATAGCGTATAGACTTACATATAGAGACAAACGCAGACATACAGACGTACATATACATACAGCCACGCATACACATACACAGACACATACGTGTATTCTAGTTATTGAGTTCGTTATTTTAATATTTTCGAACGTGTATTGTTGTCTACAAACGTTACACGCACGCACATACACGTACGCGCGCGCGTGTGCGTGTGCGTGTGCGTGTGTGTGAGTGTGTGTGATGTAAGACTGCTACGGTTACACTTAGAGCTCCATATAGATTTTCATAATCCAGTCTGCTTTTTGTAGAGTTGTTTAGTAACTTCTATACCGAGTAATATTCCTCGTTATGACCTACAGAGCCAAAGTAGGGAGAATAAGAGTGTTCCTTGGTAATTTTTTATTTTTGAGCATCTAAACGCATTTGAAACATCCTATCTGTCTATCTATCTATCTATCTATCTATCTATCCATCCATCTATTTCTTTATTGCGCACAGGTGGCTGAACATAGAGGGGACAAACAAGGATAGACAAAGGGATTAAGTCGATTACATCGATCCCAGTGCGTAACTGGTACTTATTTAATCGACCCCGAAAGGATAAAAGTCAAAGTCGACCTCGGCAGAATTTGAACTCAGAACGTAGTGGCAGGCGAAATACCGCTAAGCGATATAAATTAGTCTAAAGTTTTGCCTATCTCAAATTTTATTTTAGAAAGATTCTTCAAACAGAGGAAGTGACAGGAACCAGTTTAACCATTTCCCACTCTGAAATACAACACCCTCCCCTCCCCCAGCTCACACTACCCTCAACAGTGTTGTAGTTCTCTGCCATTGGGCGT
>NC_069005.1:35023569-35033389 GCF_001194135.2 Octopus bimaculoides
TTTTTTTTTTTTTTTTTTCAAATTCTTTAGAAACTTAAACTTCATTTACGGGACCCATTCCGAAACCTTAAACTCCCCTCTCCCTCTTTACTACACACCAATGGACCTTAATTGAAGAGGAGTCAAATAATTTCTATTTATTTTTCCGAAGTCAATTAGGAACCAGTTGCAACGGAGCCTCAAAGGGGCCGCTCGAACTGCAAGAAATGGCAACCAAATCAAACCTCCGCCGCTATATGGGAAGGACACAACAGCTAATGTAGCACCAGATTCTCATTCCCTAAGGGTCATTTAAGAAGACATGGATAACAATAACAATAATATAATTAGAAATAAATTATATTATTGATGAGAACAAAATCGACACCACCACCACCACAAACAACAACAACATCATAGAAATACCTGACACCTGATATCAAAACTGACTGGAAACCTTACTGTGTGTAGAATTAATTAATTAGGATGACGGTTAATTAGAAGAAAAGGAGTAATTAAAAGAGATATCGACTGTGACACGTGACCTAGTTTAACGCGTGCCCTGCTTCGTCCTCGAATTCTTTTAGTGGAGTTTATTTGGTAACACAACATCCAACTGGGACCTTGGGTCTCTCCCCACCCTCAGTGACTTACAAAGGACATTGCCCTGTCAGTTGTCAGCACAGACATCAGCTGCAGTGGGGATAGGGAGGGGAAACACCCCTACTCACCCGTCATGGGATCTGCCCCTCCTCTAAAACTAGGTTTTAAAGAATGTAAACATATTTACAAGTAGATGCTGTTTACACATCACTAAACAGAAATAGAATCTAAGAGAGATTATGTGTGTGTGTAATATATATATACTGACACGCACAAATATATATATATATATATATATATATATATATATATATATATATATATATATATATATATATATATATATATATATATATATATATATATATACATACGTAGAAATATCTGTGTATATACACAAACACACACATACACTCATGAGTGAGTATAGTATAACGAAATTGAATGCATAAAATTTGTGTTTATCAGTTATACAATAAATTCTATATAAGTATATATATATATATATATACACATGCATATATGCGTACAGAACGTCACCAACGGTGCAAATAACATACACATGCGAGATAGATACAAGACGTGGACAGTAATTACAGGACAAAAACGAGTGAAATACGTAAACAACGAGGAAAAATGGAAAACAAGACAAGTTAACTGAGAAAAAGGACCCTTCATCAGTTGCCGGCGATCTATCTACTTCTCATTTCGAGCATTCAATGACTATATGAGGACCTTGTTCAAGGACGCAACACGCCACCCTGTCCAAAAATCAAACTCACAACTCGTGAGAAGTCGCCACGTCAAAGACCAGCTTACGCTCTTTATATATGGCAACCTACGCGCGTGTGTGTGTGTTAGTGTCTATATTTGTGTATGCACATATATGCATATATACCGACACGCACATACATACGCAAATATGCATATACACATGCAGGCGTGCGCGCACAGACAGATTTGAACTAAACATCAGATACTTTGCTCCAAGCAAAAGTTGCCATATACATACATATATACATACACATAAACATATATGATACACACACATATATTTGTGTGCGTGTATATATATATATATATATATATACATATATACATATATATATATATATATGCCAGCATGCATGTGCATGTAAGGACGTGAGCATGTATGTGTGTATGTGTGTGAATTTATTTTCTCGTTATTTTCCTATTATATAACAATTTATGTATGCATGTTTACATACATGGCATATGTATGTATATGTGTATATGTGTATATGCGAATATGTGTATATGTGTGTATGTGTGAGTGTGTATATAGGTGTGTACGAGTTTGTATATGTGTTTATACGTAAATGTGTATGTATGTGTGTGTATGTAAGATGCATGAAAGATTTTTCTATGGGATAAGGCACGGAGTAAATATCTGGGTGGTATACGGTGGCGGCGGAGAGGGTGGTGGCAGTGGTAGTGATGGTGGTGGGGAGGGTGATGGTGGTGGAGCAGGTGATGGCGGTGGTGAAGAAGGGAGGATAGATGTGGCGGGTGTGTGGCAGAGGTTTCCAAGATGTCGGTCGTAGATAAATATCTTACATCATGAAAGATTGGATGAATGAGAGAGGAAGAAGAAGAAGAAGAAGAAGAAGAAAAAGAGAAGAAAAGGAAGAAAGTGGGTAAGGTGAAGTGGAGAGGAAGGAAGGAATAAAAAAAGGAAGGAAGATAGAATCTAGTCTGAAATTAGCAAAATAAATAAAAACGAAACATATATATATATATACATATATATATATGTATATATATATATATGTATGTATGCATACACACACACACACATAGAAATACACGTGTGCGAATATATTTGTAACTGTGCTGAGAAACAAATGAAAAATGAGGGATGAAAGAGGAAAGGGTACACGATAACAGAAGGAGCTAGAAAGGGGGGTGGAGGTGTGCGTAGAGGGAGATTGTGAGGGGTGAGAGGAGAGTGGGATCCACTGTGAATAGATGGAGAAGGGAAGGGAGATGGGGGAGTAAGAAGTGTACCACGTGACGGAGTGATATGGGAAAATATTAATTCTGGACGTTGTGTGTATGTATGTGTGCATGAATGTGTGCATGTATGCATGTGTGTGCGTATGTATAAACGTATACATGCTTTTACACTTTTATACATATATGTCTACGTAAATATATACTTATACACACACACACACACACACACACACACACACACACACACATATATATATATATATATATATTTATATGTATGTATGCATATATATATATATATATAAATTTAAGGAATGGAGTGAACGCATGTTATAACTGCATAAGTTTAATATTTAAAGACAGCGGAGGATGGTTAGCGGTTGGGGTGGGGTGCTCCGATGGAGTCGCATGATACAGCAAGGTTTTTCCTTTGGACTTTTTCCTTTCTCCTTTCCGACGAAGAGCTGTGCACGAAATATCAAACTCTCTCTTTTCACCGAGGGTCAAACGAATACAGTTCTTGTGCGCGTCGTCTTGTTGTTCGTTATTTGAATTGACTATGTATGTGTGTATGTGTGTGTGTACGTGTGTATGTATGTATGTGTCTGCGTATTTGTATCTATCTATCTATCAATATATATATATATATATATATATATATATATATATATATATATATATATATATATGCGTATGTAACCATGTATGTGTGCATAAGGAAGACGAGAGAGAGAGAAGACGTACAACCAGAAATCTACAAAACAGAACTGAGACTTGTGACTAAACCATGCATACGAAGCACGTGTGTATGCGTGTGTGTGTGTGTATCTGTGATTGTGTGTATGTGTGTGTGTGTGTCTAAAACAAATACATTCACGTCTCTCGTTGTCTGTTATCTGAAGTCAATGTAAGACGAATGTTACAGGGACAGTTGGATACGACATGAGGGAAGGAACGACCATCTGGGCATGTGGTACGCACAGCACTACATCCGAACCACCGCCCCCACCACGACCACCACCATTTAGTTAAATACAGAGTGGTGAGTAGAATTGTTGCTATGAGATAAGGATATTTAAAGAGTGTGCTTCATGGCGGATGGTCGATACATTTGGTTGGATGAAGCGTTCAACGATGCTTCAGAGAGATAGATGTGTGTGTGTGTGTGTGTGTGCATACGTATACATACACATCTACATATATCTGCGTACAACTATAGACATACATTTGCACATATCATATTCTTATATGTATGTACACACACATATACATAACCCTGCAAGTATGGATATGGATATATATATATATATATATATATCCATGAATATATGTATGTGTAAGAAATTATGATAGACGCTAGTGGTCGTGCATCTGACTGCACACTCGATATACATATATATATATATATATACTGTAAACCAAACTGGCAACATCCCCATCAATGTAAGCACAACAGAACTGATATAATGATTTGGGATAGAGAAGAGAAACTGTGCACAATTGTGGAAATTAGCTGCCCAGCGGATGTTAACATAAAACTGAACTATTGAGAAATCTGCAGTTACTCTATCCAGATTATATTTTCAGGTTTATACCTGTAATTATTGGGGCCCTGGAATATGTAACACACTGCCTAAATGCCAATCTTGAGAAATTAGGCTTCTCAAAACCAGAAAAGAGAAAGCTAATTCGAAGACTAAAGATCCAATCCATCACTGGAACTGTAAAAATCTGTAAAACTTTCCCGAAGTTTATCATTTAGATATATATGAGCATGTCTAGATATGCAGCTATATGCATGAAAATACATACATAAAACAAAACATATAAATTTGCACACACACACACACACACATATATATATATATATATATATATATATATATATAGGACGAGAGAGGGTGAGAGAGAGAAAGACATGCACATATGCACACACAGAATCATGCGCGCACACACAACACTTACAAACACACATATATATGTATATGTTTACAGAGATGTTTATACATCCACACGGGTATATACTTTCATAGTTAAACGTTAACTGTTGCTGAATATAGTCTCTCACAGCATCAGACGATATTCTCAACTTTAACCTCCGTAAATCAAGAGCAGACGACACGCCTTGCAGTGCCGCAGTTAATTACACAAACCGTTTTATTTATTTTTTTCTCCACTTCTCAACAAGATTTTCTTACGAGAAAATAAAAAATGGAATAACACTTTATGTCTTTTGTTAATGGATTTTTTTTCTTTTATTCAGCTGAAATTAAATATCCTCTTCAAATGCCTTGCTATAAACTGTTTTCCGTAAACTTCACAACTTCCGCCTCTCCATTAATAGATAACTTACGTGAAGTCAGCCATTCTGTGAGTGATGTGTGCTCGCGTGCGTATGTGTGTGTGTGTGTATGTGTTTGAGATGTATGTGTGCTATTTATATTAATACATATATATACATATACATATTTATTATTTAAAACATAATATAAATATACATAAATATAATCATATATACTTATATACAACACACATACATACATACATATGTACATATATTGTATGTATATATCATGTGTGCCTCTGTTTGTCGCTATATCTGACTGAACTTGTCTTTGTACACAGCAAATGTTTATTAAAATATGCGTTTCTCACACGCGCTTGCACATGCAAACCTACATTTATAAATTCATGCAAATATATACACATACATAAATATTGTATATGTGTCTGTGCGTGTGCGTATATTCATAGACGGCTACATATCTATATGTATTTCGTCATAATATATGTCTGTGACTATGTCTGTATGTATAAAAGTAAATGCATGTGCGTGTATATGCGTGTGTATGTGCGTATGTATGTGTGTGTACATGTATAGGTGTTAATTCATCATTTTTTCATGGTCACTGAATTAAGACTGTAACGCTGCATTTATCTATACATGTGTGTGTATATATATATATATAAACATGCATCTATGTATAGACATATAATATATATATATATATATATATATATATATACATATGCACATAGGTACACACACACATACATGCACACACATATAGATATACCTCCCCGCTTACACACGCACACACACACACCCACACATATATATATATATACATACACATGCGTACGCATACAGGCACACAGACATATATGTATATACTGGCGCACGCGTGCACCACCGTGTGTCTAGACAGTATGAATGAATGAAGACTAGCATTTGTTCGAATTATACACACATTCTCGCATATATATATATATATGTACGCATGTGTCTATACATATGTTCCTGTTGGTCTTCTACTTTGAAAATGAGAAAACATAGGAAGAGAAAGACGCGCGCGCATGTCTTTGTGTGTGTGTGTGTGTGTGTGTGTGCGTGTGTGTGTGTGTGCGTGTCTCAGTCTGTATGTTTACAGTTTTATTTCCTTTCGCTTACAATTGTGTTTTGTCTGTTTGTCCCTCTCCCCCTTTTCTGCTCACATACCTTCACTTTCTTCTTTTATCAGCCATATACACTTTTCACGCCCACACACACACGCAGAGGCACACATACACACACTCCGCATACCTCTCTATCTGTATAAACACATACATACACACACACTCGCTTTCTATCTCTCTCTCTCTCTCTATATATATATATATATATATATACATATATCTACATACATTCGCGCACATATACACACATACCTACATCAACAGCAGACAGACAGATCGTTAGACACGTCATACACCTAAAAGCAAAGTGTTTCTCATTGAAGTTACTCCACAGGAAGGTTTCTAAGAAAAGATATTGTTTATTCACTGAAGAAATGTCGAATATCGTGCAACAGACAGACAGACACACAGAGATGATGGGGTGAGGGTTACCACCATCCTCCTCCCCATCATCATCGTCGTCGCCGTCGTCGTCATCATCATCATCTTTCAACTGCCGTCACTGCCGACCATAATTCTTCTTTAACCATTATAGATTCCATGAGTTATTGTGTTTCCCTGATCGGGTGATCAGCTCCTGGCTCTTTGCGATACTTCGATCCTCAGGAGGAATTCGAACTCAGATCAGAAAGAATCGGAAGAGAGGCTACGCTCGACGTTCTACCAATTTCCGCCAATTCTCTGCCAGGGAACAGAAGTTCGAGTTTGATATGGTAACAAACAAATGTAATACTTATGTGAAAGATACTGTATTGCGCATGACCAGCAGTCGGTTACTACCCTTCACTCTCCTCTATTAGAAATCACAAACCTACAACACACTTCCGGTATTCCTTACTATCAAGATTTTTTGAACAAAACACCCAAAGACACTGTTTGTCTCGCTTAGTTTCTTTCTTCACTATCCTGAAAAAGAGCCAATGTTCAAAACATTGATAACATATTTCCTTTACACCAGACTCCAAACAGACTTTAGCTTTAACTCGATTCTATTGACTTACACTCGCTGTTGCAGACACACATCTGGATGCACGGATTTCTGGATTTCATATAATTTATGCAAGCGATCCATATATTGGGGGGGGGGGGATAAAGACGAAGCCAACCGACTTCATCTATCTCTCTACTTTCTTGGTTATTTATTTATATCATTATTTTATTTTTACGGACGCGTAAAAGATGCATGACAAAGCTGACCTTCGATAGATTTGAACTTGCAACAAAGAGCTCTCTAAATTTATACAGCAGTGTTCTATCTATCTATCTCTTTTCTCTCTCTCTCTCTCTCTCTCTCATATATATATATATATATATATATATAGAAAGAGAGAGAAAGAGAGCTGTATAAGTGTATACGTGTGTGTGTGTGTGTGTATATATATATATATATATAATATCATATAATCTTTATCATTGCTACTACTACCCCCACCCCCAAGAAGGTTCCAATCTCCTGAAGCAGCTGCTATATACAACACCACCGCCACCGCCACCACAAACCCCCACCACACCGCCACCCCCATCGCCACCACCTTCCATTGTGAGAACAATTTACGACTGCACTGTGGCGACATCTAGCCATGTAACAGAGACCCCCCAACATATAACAAGATGGTGTTTGGTGGTGGTGATAGCGACGGCGGTGGCGGCGGTGGTGGAGTATGGTGGAGGGAGTAGTGAGACGCATGCATTGATGTGGGGGTGGGACGGTGAGGCTGGTGTAAGTGTGAATATTCCGTGACTGTCCTTCATAACTTCAGTCAATTCATATCTCAGATGTAAAGCAACGAGAAACCAACAACAACAACAACAACTGCAAAAGTATCAATAACAACGCTAATCTCAACTCCTGCATCACTATTATCACTAACAGCAACAACAACAACAACAGCAACATACCCAACATCAACAAAAAACAACGACAGCTAATAAACTAATTAGATGACATCAATAAAAGAGAAAAATTACAATTAAATTATATCACTACATATTTATCACCACCACCACCACAACCACCATCATCACCATGAACATCATGCCCTTTCCCTACCACCACCACCACCACCACCATCCTCCATCCCCTCCGCCAATCGTAAGACCGTTATGTCCAGTAACCCGACCCTTCTTCAAAACACTAAACTATCCATCTTCATTGCATATCCCTTGGTATTTGTACAAAGCAAATTCTTTGTACTTTAGTACTCTTCCTGTACTCTCCACAGGTAGAAGTACTCAATCAATTTATTATGAGTTATTTCAATGGATTTCAGGGCACCAGTTTCTCTGTCCTAATCACAATAATCTATTATGGACACAAACAGGTGTGATGGTCACCTGAAACACATCTACAGCACCACAGAACTATTTTTAAAAAAACCTATCTTAACAACGCTACCCCACTCCCAGGGTCTAGATACATCTCCAAAATTACAGAACGCTACTACAACCCCATCCTAATCACGCTATGCCTTCATTTAATCCAGATACATTTACAGTCGCAGCCCCAGAAGGTTCCTTCAACACAGTCCTAAATATATCATTTCCTCCATCGCCCAGATAATTCACAAACCACACAGTGACTCATCGGCCGTAAACGCTGTTCTAGGATGACTAACATGGGACAAATACTAAGAGGAGTGAAGAGAGGCAGTAAACTGTGTGCCCATGCAGTGTTTCTCTCATCTATCTCTGGTGTGGCCACCACACAGAATCTACGACATGGACTGGACAATAGAGAAACCGCAGCGTGTCCAGAACACCACACTGCAACCCCCACACCGTAAGAGGTTTACAACTTCCTGTTAGAAGTTGTCACAGGATTCACAACAAGATGGTTACATGGCGTTCTGTGTGGCGTTCAGTTGATTCCCTGCTGTAGATAGTGGGCAGTGGAATGGGGTGGGGTCTGTTGATTCAGGGTAAACCTGGGGTTATACAACAACTGACAGACATTGTATCCGAGGTGGGAAAGTGTAAATGGGTCTGTTGAATGAAGCTTGCCCTACATAACACCCATTATACAAACAGATCCGACTTTGCACTGGACACGTTCCAAGGTTCAACTCCACTCCACCTCCACACGCACCATCAACATTATTATCACCTCTACACAAATAACAACAACAACAACAATCACAGTAATCGCTGCGGTCGTTGTTATGGTGGTAGCGGTCATATCTGAGGTATTGGGGACACCGCCAATATCTCCACTAATGCCACTATACACACACATATATATATATATATATATGTATATATATACACATACACAAATAAATGTTACATCAGGCGAAAACTGTCTAATGGTACTTCATATTCGAGGCTCCGATGAAGCACACAACTATGAGCCCACTGCAACTAATAGCAGAAACAGCTCTAAGCTAATGAAGTTCATAAGATACTGATTTATTCCTTTGTCATATCGTTTTCCTTCTACCGCTCTATACTCAGCCATCACTTCGTTCTGAAACAGACGTATACTGACGTCTACACAAGGTTATTGGTCTCGCAATGCCTAAGCAATGCATATATACGTACATATACTATATGGAAATAGATAGATAGTTAAATAGATAGACAGACAGACAGATACATAAGGAAATAGATAGACAGATATGTGTGTACGTGAATGTATTTGAGACTGAAAAATGTGCGCAATTTAAGGGTTTGTTCGCTTGATATCCTGTATAAATAATGTGTGCGAATGTGTGTGTATGCGTATGTATATATGTGTATATATATATATATATATATATGTGTGTGTGTGTGTGTATATATATATATATATATATATGTATACATATAT
>NC_069005.1:35033399-35033778 GCF_001194135.2 Octopus bimaculoides
TATATATATACATACGTATGTATGTATATATATATATATATATATATATATATATATGTATATATATGTGTGTGTGTGTGTATACATATATGTACATATGTGTTTTTTGGTGTTTGATGTTGAAATATATGTTGCGCAGCAATTAGCTGTCACCATCTCTCCACTACTGGCCACCACTTAGTGTCATCTGTTCTATATCCCCGATATGACGTCACAGTGGCACGATCACCAGTGTCGTTATGGTAACAGCCATATATATGTGCGGGCGCACGTGTATGTGTGTATGTATGCGTATACATTTATACATGCATACATATATATATATATATATATATATATGTACCTATATATATATATATATATATATATATATATATAT
>NC_069005.1:35033985-35037487 GCF_001194135.2 Octopus bimaculoides
TATATATATATATATATATATATATATATATATATATATAATCAGCGATTGCTTAAGGCACAAAGACGATGGAAGGATCCATGCTACGGATATTCTTGACAGAGGATAAGCAAAATGAAATAATTCTTGAATGGTGCGAAGTGAAAGTACAGAAGGGGTTGGGCTGGACTCGTTGCACGGTTGACTGATGCGAGATGGACCCGTGCAATAGCTGCAGGCCTCCACAACGATGGGAAAATGATTTATAAGTTAAACGTTTTTGGGTGAAGATGGAAATGAATAGCGCAATCAAGAAAGGATTGGAAGCGCATTGTGACTAGCGATGTTTAACGACATCTGATAATCAATTCGGAAGAGTTATGCAGGTTCATACACATATTCATGCAAATGTCTATATATATAGCCCATGCACACACACACACACACACACACACACACACACACACACACACACACACACACACACACACACACACACACACACACACACACGTTATTCTTGTTAAAATTTCAAGATGATTTGTTTGTATTCTGAAGTGTTTCTAAGAAACAAAAAATGTAAAATTGAAACCTTGGACACATTAACAGAAAGCAAATAAGAGATGTGTAGGAAAATACTGACTTGGAATCGAACCCTGAATGTCAGGGTAACTATCTCAATTACACTTTCATTAAAATACCCCTGCATTAAGGGCGTTTCCACTGTTGTGTCAGAATTCAACCCGGAAACCCTAACACACACACATTTTGATAGATACACAGATTCATTTAACATACGCGCACATACACATGAATAAGCATAAGTACACACACACACACGCACACACATATCCACACAAGTACCTACACGTATATAAAGGCACTCTCATTCATTTGATAACATGCAGATATATGTAAACGCTCAAATATACATACACACATGCATGTGGTCTCTGTATGTAGATATGCATAGACATGTGTGCGTGTATAAATACGTGTGTGGGTAACTAGGTGTGTGTCTGTATATACATATATGTATGTGTATGTATACGTAAAGAACAAATACGTACACTCACACACACACACACACGCACACACACACGCACACACACGCAATTAATCGCTCCTACATCAGTTCCATGATGTAACAAGATTTTAAAACTGGCAACAATGGAAGCTTAATGTGTTGGGTGACCTTCCGCCGGATGTGACCTGGTTAGGTTACTGGGTGGGGAGGAGAGAAACAGAGACAGACACAGTGAAAGAGAGGGAGAGAGGAAGAGAGAGTGAGAGGAAGAGTGTGGATGTGGAAACAATAAGGTCTTTAAATGGTAAAACAAGGAAGTAAACGAAAAAGAGGAAGAAGCAGAGAAGAAGAAGAAGTCTATGTGTGGCGGTGGTGGGTGGTGGTGGTGTGTATGGGTAAAGAAAGACAAGACAGATGATGTGGGCGAGGTAAAAAAAAGTTCAAGAAAAAAATCCTTTCATTTCAGGTATATTTTGCTTGTTGTTGTTTTTCGCGTTTTTATGCAATTCCACGCCATATCTTCTCGCATCTTCTCGCATCTTCTCGCATCATTTTGCATCTACTTGTCTCTTCTCGCATCTTCTCGCATCTTCTTGTATCGTTCTCCATGTTTTGGTCAAACGTTGGTGTTTAACGAAGACCATTATTGCTGTTCGGCAGAGTCGTTATAGCATACCGGACAAAATGCGTAGCGCTATTTCTTCCGACTCTTTACGTTCTGAATCCCTTCGATATCTTCAGTCTTTCCCTCAGAACCAGATTCTGTTCCTCAGCATCAGCCCCGCAGCTGAGCCTGAGAACCATTGACTCATCCTTATCAAGAATCAACATCTTTAAATGTTCAACGATTTGAGAGACATCGTCCTTCATTTATTGAAGGACCTTATTAAAACCTAAGTGTTGCTACTTCTGTCTTTAAAACTTAATTGTCACAGATCTCCACCCCCACCTACCCCACACGCGCACTCTCACCGTTTTCTTTTGCCACAGCGCCATTACATACAGCCATGTTGTGGCATTATGCACATAGGTTTCCATGGAAACTGGTAGTTGCGATTTCGGTATGTTGGCAATGAGGCATCCGTTTGGCTAAAATTAAAGAGTTTTAAATGCTTTTAACTTATTTTATCATTAATTTTGGGGGAAAAAAATTTGGTTTTCGTCATCAGCATGTAAAGATACATCGGAAGTGCAATTGTTTTGGGGAAAAAATCTGATTGGAAGAATTTTTAAAAGACCCAAATATTATATTAAAGATACAAATGTCTTTCAAGTGTTTACAAATCTATCCTACCCCACTGTTTCATTCATATTAAAGGTATTTCTAAAGAGTATTTTTAAAGAGACATCAATTCTCACAGAATAATCTCTCTCTTTCTCTCTCGGTCACTGAATCTGTCCGTCTCTTTCTCTCTCTCTTTATCTATCTGTCTGTCTGTCTGTCTCTTTCTTCTTCCTTTCTTTACTCAGAATATCTTTTTATGTTAATCCAACTTCCTCTAACCTATTTATTGAATATCTTAATCACCCTTCTGCAACAAACCATCCCAGATACCAAGACATTATACAAAACCTTTATACAACGGTCAATCTCTCTATCTCTCCTTCTCTCTCTCTCTCTCTCTCTCTCTCTCTGTCCTTATCTCTCTCGCTATCTCTCTCTTCCTTACTTAACATATCAAGAGATTGTGAGACGTGAGTTACATAGGTATCTGTCTAACGATGTGTGTGTGTGTGTGTGTGTGTGTGTGTTAAGGTAAGGCAGATAATATCAACAGCTCACACCCACACTTTATGGCTTTCCTGTTTAAGATGTTACAGTTGTTTCGATTTAGGAAGTCGTTGGCCGTCAGAGATGAACTCACTCCGGCATATGGACTAGCTAACCCTCTCTCTGCTTCTCTCTCTTTCTCGTTCTCTCATATCAGTTTTTACATATACATACAAACACGCATACAAGGATACGCACACACATGCACATACAAATTTATAAATGTATATATATGTAGCCAGGATATGAAAGGTATTGGTATCTAGAAGACTCAAAGAGTGGCAGGTAACGCAAAGTGCTATGGACAGACCGTAGTTAAACTCTTGGTTCGATAGTGATATGAGTTTAATGTGGGTCTTGTATTAGCATGCATATATACATACATATAGCCCCACAGGTAACGGTGGAGTGGCATGACCAACACGTTGAGTGGTTTTAGTCAATGAAAGAACCCTTACGTGGTCTTTTGAACTGTTAGAAATAACAGCCAAACATCCCTCAAATCACATCGAATCATCTTAAGAAGAAAGACATAGATATTCTTCATATGGAGAACAAAATAATAATAATAAATATATAAATAAATAGAATAAAGAAACGGGAAGGTCATGATTGAAATATGGTTCGGTCATAAGTCTGTTTGATTGAACCTGACCTGGGGCTAAACATCTACAATCACATTTCTTCTTTTAGATGACATCTTTCTCCAGACTCCATCCCCACCC
>NC_069005.1:35037587-35039316 GCF_001194135.2 Octopus bimaculoides
CCTTGATACTCTCACTCTCTCTATCTCTCCCTCTCTCTCTCCCCCTTACACACAAACACACACACAATCGTCCTTATCCGCACACATACATATCTATGCAATAATATACACATATGATTTATATAAGGCCGTTATCCATGTATATACAAATATATACACAAATACACACATGCACACACCCACATGCACACACCCACACACACATGCATGCATATACAAACAAAAGTAGGCACACACAAATATATACATACATGCAAACTACAGAGACACACAGCAACATGTTCAGAAGCTAACAAACAACATACATACGAACGTACACACACACACACACACACACACACACACACACACACACACATCAGATATTTACACAAACACATAAAAACTACTATATATACAAAAAGATCATATATACAAAAGATCATATACATACACAAGCACATACATACACAAACACACCACGTATACAAATAGATGTACACACATACATCACGTATACAAGATACATTTGTGTATATCACACACTCATCCATGCACACATACACACATGGACACACACACGCCATACAACCCACACATACACACACACCCTTAACCCAACTTCTCTGCTAATTAATGTCACAGTGACATTACTGCTGTCAGCCATGTTAATAGTGGCGGTTGTCGGATAAAAATATGTAAATTTGTTATGGCGGCACCAAATTGGTCAGAAATGTCGAATTTAGCATCGTGTGTGTGTGTGTGTGTGTTTGCATTTATATGCTTACACACACACACATACACAACTGAATATATATATATATATATATATATATATATATATAAAGTCACAGAGCGAGAGAGAGACATAAACACAATCTTGTGTCTTGTTTGCTACCAAACTTACAAATTAAATCAACCCCCAGTTTTCTGTCATTAATATCTCGACGGTGGGGACAACTTCTTGCGCATGTGTGTGTGTTATCTATATATCTACATGTGTATATAATATAACAGGCTAATGCACCAGCCAAGATAAGCTACTGCACTCGACGTTTGTATTGCGTACTTCTGCAGATCGTTACTCGAATATATGTGTGTGTGTGTGCACGCGTGTATATGTATGTGCGAGGGTATAAGTGTGTATGTGTTTGATTTGTTCTTCTCAAAAATTGCAGTGGCAGCTACTATGTGTGGGTGGGAGTAGGCGTCTCACTTTTCGTTAGGTTGGCATGTTTGCGGAAATTTTAGAAACAATGTGACAGCCTGACGAATGAACGTGTTGATTCTGCACAGGGAAACTGTCGGACATTGCTGTGATTGCTCTAAGATGAGGAGATTCTAGTTTTCTTCAATACCACGACTAATGTACATATATATATATATATATATATACAATTAATATACACATATATGTACAATTAGTGGTATATATATATATATATATATATATATATATATATATATATATGTATATATATAATACGAGTGTGTGTGGGTGGGTGTGTGTGTGTGTGTGTGTGGTGTATGCATGAGTATGGTGTGTATTCATTGAATGCCGATATGTCGTGTCTTTGTGTCGCGCAGTGATGTGTGTACGTGTTGGGGGGTGAGTGAGTGTCTGTCTGTGTGTCTTCCTATGCAAGACCAACATCAGCAATATTGGGATTACTATAAGTAAATGCCATCTTTTGTGTTCTCATAGGGTGAGCTTTTATACCTTATGTATAAGCTGGCGGTGACGGTGGGG
>NC_069005.1:35041716-35044216 GCF_001194135.2 Octopus bimaculoides
GTGTGTGTGTGTGTGTGTGTGTGTGTGTGTGTGTGTGTGTGTGTGTGTGTGTGTGTGTGTGTGTGTGTGCGCAAGAGAAATCTGTGTGTGTGTGTTTCTATATACAGTGGCTTCTCTTCACGTCTCTGGTTACTCCTGATCCGTATTATTCTTTATCGTTCACCCAACATCTCTCCCACACACACAATATATGCACAACCACCACCACCACCACCACCACCACTACAGTTCAGATAAAGCACAAAGAGTTAAATTGTCCCAGTTCTTAAAAATTTAACAGAAATTTTGTCTGGGATTTGCTACGAAACTAACGCTGTTTTCGGAATGTAAAGCTAAAATATGCTTTGTGCGTGGGCGGGTTGGTTGTTTAAACAGCCATTGTTGTAGTCGTATATCACGTGACTGGCCGTGATATTTTGACCGGGAGAGGATGACAAGGAAGCTAGAAGACTATAAATAGGAGGGGATATCACTACCGGAAATACAGAGTTTTAATACTTGCACACACACACACACACACACATATGTATATATACACATAGATATATATATGCATTATATATATATATGTATATATACATATGCATATATGTATGTGTGTATGTGTGCTCACAGCGAGGAAGCAAAGACGAGTATCGACCTTATGCATTTTAATTTCCTCTTGTCTTTTGTATTTGCGCACACACACACACACACACACACACACACACTGATGTGATGCTCAACTTCCTACGGTTGTCCATAGAACTCAATGCCGACCACCAAACCTTTTTGTCCCTATTTGTTGATGTTTAACTTCAGTTGTTGACAAATACACACACACACACATATATATGCATACACGCGCGCGCTCACACACATACATACATACATGCATACATACATGCATACATACAAGTAAATGTGGAGGTCGATTGTAATTTTGCAATTTCAGTGAAGTCTTTGTGATCAGGTGACCAGGTCACGAGGTCAGCAGGTCGCGTTGTCGAAGTCACGAGGTCAGCAAATCCTGTCAGTAATCCACTCCATTGACATATCGATCAATCAGGTCATGTGACATCACTACGGCAGCAATGTGACCACTTGATTGCTTTTGAAGGGTCGAGTAGAGTGAATCCCTTTTTCTTGACTGAGTTTAGGGGTCAAGTATTACACTCCACACAGCAACTGATCATTGGTGGTGGGAGGATCAGGGGAAGTGAGGAGTGAAGCACTTACCACCACCACCACCACCACCACTACTACCATCACTGCAATGGCATCACAAATAACATCCAGCACTGAGAAGTTGTCAAGGTAACCAGCTATCAATCAACACCCCACCCCGCCCATCTTGCTTCCATAGCAACACGTTTCACCCCGACCCGTCACCTCTTCACCTGTCCACTATGAGTTTATTCCTTCTTGAACATTGTTGCTGCTGCTGTTGTTGACTGCACCTCCCCCCCCCCACGGCATTTTAATGACCGTTGTGTATCCAGGACGACAGTATTTAAGGTGTCCCTCTATTCTGCAGATCTATAAGTCACATACATGTTCCCCTCGTTGTTGTTGCTGTTGTCGACATATGTTCCCTCTCTGCAGTCCCAGGGTCTTTTGTGGTTTCTTGTCACGGTTGATTGGAGCCATTTGGTTCTCTGCTGTATTGAGAATCTTCAGAATAAGATTGTTCTCCAGGTATATCGTTCCAACGCCACTGAACAGGTGTAAAGTAGATGATTCAGTGTTCCTACTTTCCCCGCATTTGTATTTATCACTTTTTGGAACATTCCATCTCACCAGGTTTGCAGGCAAAGCAAGGCATCGTAAGATGAACGAATCAGAGAACTCAATTATGATGTACTTCATTTCCATATTTCATTCCAATTTTTTTTTTCAATTACACGATCCTCTTATCTTGTCATTTGCTTCATAAAGATAAGAGTTGACCAAACTTCTATCCAGACAATAATCTGTAAGTTTTACCAAATAACAAGAACAACCTTACAATGATAATCTTGGTTCCAAGTTCTGTATTTCAAGGAACTCGGAATATCTTTGAGTTTCGTTTCACTTTGTCGTATTTAATGCTATTCTTTTGAAAACATATTCCCCTCCTTGATGCTATCTCAACTCAAATAATTTCTCAACTTTTTATAGGAATTTTGTCTTTCTTCATTTCAGATTTTGCGCAATCCATGTCTCTTCGGTTTATAAAGATCATTGGTTTCCTTAGAATACAAAATTATGGTCTGGAATGTTCTGGAATTCTGGAATTCACGCTCTGCCATTCTTAGACGTCTGCGTCGCAAAAAGCATCAGTATTCGCATTTCCTGTCTCCAAGGCACCACTCACACAGTTTTTCCAAGACATGTAGAATCTGTCAAAGATACCAAGAAATGCTCCAATTGATTGTCAGGAATATAAAGTTCTTCTTATTCTGCCAAACAACAAATGTTTTTGTACCATTTTGTTTGGTTAGCACCAAAAAATGAAGGTTGGAATATTTCAAAAAAAATA
>NC_069005.1:35050419-35053844 GCF_001194135.2 Octopus bimaculoides
TGATTTGAGAGGCATTTTGGCTTTTGTTTTTAGTATACCGGAGACAACGACGTAAAGATGGTGTGTGTGTGTGTGTGTGTGTGTGTGCGCGCGCGCGCGCGTGTATGTGTGTGTGCGTGTATGTGTTGAATATTTAATTCGTGATAACAGTTCCTGAGTGGCACTTGAAGATGATAATGATGTTGATGATGATGATGATGATGATGAGGATGATGATGATGATGAGGATGATGATGAGGCGATGGTGAGGGAGTGAGCTAAAGGATTTGTTGGAAGTGGGTCGAGGAGGGGCGTAGTTTCACTGAGGTAAGACACTTAGATAAAGTAGTTTTTAAAACGCATCTCCGTTTTAAGCATATATTTGTGTGTGTGTGTATTGTTGTAGTCACAAGAATGAATAAGCTTTTGATAGAACGTGGAGTAATTCTTCTGAAATGTGCGTGTGGCAGGCGGAATTGGATCCCGAATTACACGCACAAAGCTATAAAAGGCATGTAGGAAAAAGTCGATAGGAAAAAGTCGAAGTCTGCTCTTGGGACTTTGACTATCCAAAAGCGTTTTCAATCTATGATATTTAATGCTATTATTCATTGTTTTATCTGTGCTTCGAGACCCAGTTCCCAAAAACAAAACAAAAAAAACGTGTGTATGTGTGTGCATGTATGTCATGTATATATGTATGTGCGTATTTATTTATATCTATACTAGTCTGTGTATGTGTGTGTGCATACGTGCAAGATGATATACACATTTCTGATAGAAACAAACCTAAATTATACTCAGTACCTAGTGTAGAGTTTATATTCATCAAGATACTCTCCATAGATCATTCCGTTGTTACTCAGTATTCATATGAAGTGGTATACGTCCATTCGTTTAGGCAATATTCAAGGAATTACGGTGATTTGAGAAGGGCAGAAATTGTCGACAATTCGCAGTAGCTTTGTGGTCAGTGTCTGAAGGTTTAGTAGAGAAGGACTAGTGGCCTCTATGAGTGATTCAGTGGAGCTGGGCCTGTGAGGTTTGGTCGTATATGGAATGAGGATTGCATGCCAAAAGGGGTGGCTTCCGTCAACTAACTGGTTCTGGGTTATGTGTAGTGGCTATAATGCAGCGGTCTTTACCACATGCCACCACCACCACCACCGCCACTACATACTGTCACTCCCCATGACTTTGCACCAACACCTCACATCACCACTACATCCACAACACTCCGCCACCATCACTCACACTACCACCACCACCCCTACCGCCATTAACTCCTCCCTTATCACCATTAACTCCATTATAATAAAAGGGTTTAAAGTTTAATTGGTCCATTGTTCTGATTTTCTTATTGTCTGTCTGTGTGTCGCTGCTTTTCTTTTTAAATGTTGTGTGTGTATGTATGTGTGTACATCTAAGTGTATGTATGTGTGGGTGTTTACATCTGTGTGTGTGAGTATGTGCATTTGTGAGTGTGTGTGTGTGTGTGTGTGAAAGTGTGTTTATGTGAATGTGCATTCGCGCGCGCGCGTCGCCAACCTCGGTCTGACCATGGTGACGTTGGAAATAAAAGGGAAGAGTCTGCGCAGGTGTATGGGGGTCATGGGTTGTCCGTTGCTGGTGAAGGGCTACCTGTGGGACCCCGCTGGTGAAGTCCCTGCTGGCAGTAGTTTTGTTACGAGACACGCCTTCTTACAATTTAAGGGACCTCACGTTGACATTTCTGCCTGAGAACGATCTCGACCCTTAGACATTCCCAGCACTCACAACACATTGACGATGCTTCAACCACCCCCAACCATCACCATCAATGACGATGACAACAACAACAGCAACGTTAACAACAATAACAACAACAAACTGTTAGAAATAGCAGCCAAATATGCCTCACATCCGACCCTATCGTCGTAAAAGAAATACAATTCCAAGTCCCTCATTGTTTACAGGGAGAAAATGGATCTGGTCTTTAAGGAACTCTGGTATCTAAATGTTTCAATTAACTGATTTTAATAGAGTTATCACCCTTGTCTTCTTGGATTTTAAGAACCACTCTCCCGCTAGAGGGAGTGTTTGTATATCGCTTGAATAATCTCAGTTTTACACAAGTGAGATAAAATACCGTAAAATAACTTCCGTTGGTAGCCATATTGTTGATAGTCTGACATATTTCCCAAACTAGGGAACTTCTATGATTGTCTCTGATGACAGAGAGGCCCATTTAGAGTCGACTTAAGGTTAAACAATAACAACAACAGCATTTAACACACCGCCACAAAATCAGTTCTAGACATTAATATCATCCACAGATAACTAATAGTGTGCTATCAAGTAGGGAGGGGGTGCGTGAGATCGCTACACGTGACACATCTTCCATTCAAATACAAACTGAACCACCTTACAATATGGCGGTTCTGGTGAATGTTGCCTTTGCAGCCATAACGAGGCCATCTGGCGGAAGTTTCTCTTCATTACAGTTTGACAGCCTACAGTCACCTCTGGCATGTTGTCTACAGATAAAACAGCTGACCTTCACCTTGCTCTGGTATGTCTTTTTACCAGTCTCCAGATTGCCAACTTTCTTACGCAGCACCTTTACTGAGATTTGGGTTGTTACGTAGAAAATGTGAATCGTGTTATTGGGTGGGGTTTGTGCTTCATTCGTTCTGTATGAATCGTTGTTGTTGGTGGTGGTGGTGCATGGTTTATGTTGCAGCATCTCAACCGTTCATTATAAGTCGTTCCTTTTTGTTTTCTTGTTGCAATGACTGTTGGTTTTTCTAGTCTTTCGTGTTTATAAAAATCACACTTCTTGCTCTAGATCTTATTGCTGGTGGGTTTTACTTTCAGAAACCACATCCGGTTTATTTCAATGTCAACATTCTTCTACCTCGACAATTCCTCAGCACCCTCCTGGGCCGGGCTTTGATGAGAAAGGCTCAAGGTGTCTACTCACTACACACAAGCTTCTCTTCTTCTTCACAATAGCAGAATAATTAGAGGGACGGAAAGAAACGCCTTCTGCTATTTCTCCGTGCCATGAATAAAGCATTTTTATGTGACTGCAAGCAAGTTGACCATTGGCTCCATGCAATGGTTTCATTTAGTTAACCTCTCCCCACCACCCACCGATATCTACCACCACCACAAACCACCTTTACAGACAATCAAAGGAACGCGTCCAACCACACGTGACTCTACCAATCCCGGTAAAGGACTTTAATGCTTTACACGAGTAAACAACGAACAAACACGCTCTTTATATTTATACCGACACACACACACACACACACACGTATGAGTGTGTGTATATGTATAAATAGGCATGTGCACATATATCTATAAATTTGTATATATATATATGTGTGTGTGTGTGTGTGTGTGTATACATGTATGTATAAGTATATATGTATTTGCGTGAGTGTATATATATATATATA
>NC_069005.1:35057429-35064785 GCF_001194135.2 Octopus bimaculoides
TATATATATATATATATTTATTTATTTATTTAATTACCTTATATATGCTTCTCTACTCTAAGCACAAGGACCGAAATTCTTGAAGAGCGGAGGGCAGTCGATTAGATCGACCACAGTGCGCAACTGGTACTTAATTTATCGACCCCTTAAAGGATGAAAGGCAAAGTCGACCTCGGTGGAATTTGAACTCAGAACGTAAAGCGTGTTAACGCTTCTGCCAGCTCAACGCCTTTCTAACCTTATATAGTATATCATATACGTGTGTTTGTGTGTGTGTGACACTAGATAGATAGATAGATAGATAGATAGATAGATAGAGAGAGAGTGGGAAAAGAGAGCTTGGGTGGGCACGGACGGATAAGAAGTTGTAGAGAAAGTAAATTGGTGAAAGAGAATGCAATGAATATATGAATGAGTACGGAGACAATCAAATAATGACCACCTGTCGAGTGCCTTTTGTTAAGAGGAGGTTTCACTTTACAAGTCTGCAGCATTTGGACAATCAATCCACTCTGCATTGCAATGAAGGGCAAACTTGAACGACGGGGAGGTGGGGAGAAGATGGGGAAGACACGCCACCATCACAGCTAACACCAGCACCCACATCAACAATAATAGAATAATGGAAGGAGAAAACAAGCTGGTTTGAAAATATATATATATATATATATATATATATATATATATAGTCATATATATATACATACGTATATATACATATATATATATACATATATTTTACATGCAAAATACAAATACACACACATATACATACATTATATATATACATATACATACATGTATAGATATATATACATCTACATATATATGTCCTTATATATAAATATTTGCTTTTATATATATATATATACACACACACACATTTATGCATGTAATATATGTATATTAATGTACGAGTTTAATTTCTCAGTTAGGATAGTCCTATGTAATACACTTAGCAGCTGGTTGGCGATGAATTATGCATATGATGCACACACACACACACACATCGTTATTTGTATGCACATATAGACAGGTGAAGTTATATATAAATACAATATATATATGCACGTGTGTGAGTGTGTATGTATTTCTGTGTGTCCTTCATTATGTTTCAACTATTTATGACTAAATGCATATTTATACGGATAAGTCTATTCAGAGACATTTATTAATGTATTCATAGATGAATGAATGGATGTGCATATACATGCATTTGTGTATATATGTGTGCATGTTTGTATGCATATAATGTTTGTATATATACATATATGTATATATGTGTTCATATATGCATGCTTATGTGTAGGTAAGCACAAACATATGGGCACACATGTTTTTATAATTTTATATGAATATACGACGTGAAAATATATCTATGGACATCCGTTACGTATATATATATATATATATATATATATATATATATATATACATACACACACATAAGTAGATAGATAGATAGATAGATAGTTGCGGCCAACAAAAGTGAGAAAGTGAGATGTAAAAGCTGGAAACACGTTGTGGAGTAAGGTTCGGGTAAGAGTAGGTCACGTGAGTCGCAAAACTCATGAATATTCATGAAGACAAATCGAGAAGGCAATTTAGATTAGTGAGTGATAATTTCTTACTGGGGAGACTAATTGTTTAGGGGGTGTGGTGTGAGGAGAGGGTTGTGATGGTGGTGGTGGCAGTTGTCGTGACGTAGCATTGGTGGTGTTGATGGTAGTAGTAATTTTGGTGGTGGTGAGAGCAGTGATAGTGGTGGCTTGTGTAGAAGTG
Source organism: Octopus bimaculoides (assembly GCF_001194135.2). Classification (NCBI taxonomy): domain Eukaryota; kingdom Metazoa; phylum Mollusca; class Cephalopoda; order Octopoda; family Octopodidae; genus Octopus; species Octopus bimaculoides. The sequence goes on from NC_069005.1 coordinate 35,059,212, forward strand.
GTGTCAGCTATGATGGCATTGGTTGTTGTAGGGTAGTGTTGGTGGTAGTGCTCTGATGTTTGCATTAGGTGGTAGCTGGGTTATTGGTTGGTTGGTTGGTACATCCCCCTACAATATACCCCGATAAAGTATTAACCAGGATGGAGACCTCATAACACTTGTACAAACCTGTACATCTTCTCCATTGCTTTATTACCATCGTCAAGACCTTGCAAATTTAAGAATTCAAATAAGAAAACGCATAAATGATGGTCATTACACACTTCTTTATTTGAAAAAAGTTGAAAAATTGAACGATCTTCACTATTTATTTATTAAGGTCGTTCATTCTTTTATATCGATCCACCGACCGACCGATTGAGTAAACAGAACCAACGAAGGCATTAATAAAGAATATCAGAAACAGCTGTGAGTCTATAATGCACAAATAAAGAAATATGTAAAACCCATTATTTATGCCTTTTATGATACACACACACACACACACACACACACACACACACACACACGTTAAAATGTCTAATTGATGCACACTGTTGTTTAAATCCTCCCTCATAGGATTGTTCGTTTCAAGGATGTCTGCAAGAGAGATATGGAGTCAATAGATGTGGACGTCCTGAGATGGGAGAAGGTCACAAATGATCGCTCACGCTGGAGGCAAATATTGCGGAAGGAGATGAAGCGAAGAGAAACTGAAACTTTCCACCAAGGCAAAACTATAGTAGTGCCGATAGAAAGCTTCTTCAAATACAGTCATTGCATGCGTGACCGCCACCCCCGTGGGAGCCTGTACAGCCACAGCAGACACTGCACCACCATCAGTAGCTGACACAAATTCTCGAGACGTAGATCCGTGCTCTCACGAGACTGGCGGATGCCTACTGTTATATATATATCATCTCCAGCCTTACCACTTGCTCCTACAGCGCACCAACGGTGATAGTTGAGCAACTTACCGGAGTTGACAATGAAATCTTCTTCTAGAATCTGTAAGATCCGTGTGCCACGCGTGCATCCTTTTCCACTTATACCATCACACTCCTCTACAAAGACAGACAAAGAACCTCTAACATAGATGACGTCACTGTCGCATACTTCCGTCACTTGACAGTCACTGCTGCACAACTTTTTCGACCAACCCAACGTCAGCCATCCTGAAATATGATCCAAAGTAATACACTAAATGTATACAATCTACGATCTCTCAGTGGAAATGAATCTTAGCGATTTCGTGACTCACTAGAAATGGCAGTTGAATCACATTTTATTCTTCACCCTACCAAACTGCAACTAACAGTATCATCAAAAGCAGCCATACACTCCAAGCCTGTGAGCCAAAAGTTCATAACGCACGTCGCAACGACGAAACTATCACCATTGCCCGAGTCCGCAGCATTATCCCCTCCCCCGGACTGTTAGCAAAACAGCAATTGACAACGGGTCATACGACAGGGCCCAGGTGATGTCGATGCAAAGGAATCTGTAGTGTGTGCGCCAACTGCAAGTGAACCTGCATCTGTAGATATGCGTGTGTATAATGCAAGTGAGCCATGCAAAATGTACTCTTATACCAGTCTGTGAGAAAGCAGCACGATATGAGCTGACATAGAAATGGATGCGCAGAGGTGAACAGAACAAATGACATCAATATTTTGTAAAACAGAGATTGGTTTATTTTCGTATGACCACGTGCTCTGAAATAAATGCTAGGTTGGTAGGATCAAATCTGTTGAAGATCAACCACATAATTAAAATATTATCTGTACTGTGGCTGGAGTCGTGTCAATGTGTATGCAAGTGTATGTGATAATGTTGCTGCTGTTTATGTGTGTGTGTGTGTGTGTGTGTGTGTGTGTGTGTGTGTGTGTGTGTGTGTGTGTGTGTGTGTGTGTGTGTGTGTGTGTGTGTGTGTGTGTGTGTGTGTGTGTGTTTGTGAAACAAACCCACACTGAATGCGTAGTAAATCAACTCGAGAGAAAAAGAAATATGATGACAAACATGTTACGGAGTTTTCGAGTAAGAAAAGACAGATTCAAAACGGTTAAGAAACTGAATTGATTAATTACAATTTTGAAACGAAAGAAAACACTGGTCTGTTTGTAAGAAGGATTAACAGGATATAAAACTAATCCAAAACATTTACAGGAATCACAGCGGTAATTTTAGTATTTCTTAAGAGAAATAGTAATTCCATATTCCGTATTTTCATGTCTTGGAGTCATCTTGTGTAAGAGATGTCGGTACTACTGCGTCGCCTTTGATCAAGGTTCCGCATGACTGGTGATAGCTGCTTACTGTTAATTCGCATTGAAGCGAGGCAACAACGGGGCGAAAGCTGGCCCCTAAAATCCCCGTGGAAAAAAAAACAAAAAAAATCAGTGAACTGAGTTGACAGCCAAAAACATTTTTAAGGAGACATCTAACTGTCAACAATTTTGGAAGACATAAAACAGTTTATAAATCACGTGACGGTCAACTGTGTAAAGAAATGAAAATACGTGATGTGACAATTCGTTTACTAAAAAAATATGTACTTTCTAAGAATAATGTTGGTTGGGAATTGAAAGAATGATCACAGAAACAACAAGAACAAGCTCATATTTCTTTAAACACCAACAAAAAATATACCTCTTCTAATCATGTTGGTAAACTAATGTAATGCTAATTATATAGCATACAGTTTTGATAGAATAGATTTTAAAATGGTAGAATTCAGTAGTGGGCATTTTGAAATCTTTATTGAGAATATTTAAATCAAATCTTGCATAAATGTGTTTGTGAATTTATATAAACGACATTATTGTGTTTTAGTACGTCATTTGGGAAATGTATCGAAAGTTTTCGTGTCAGTGGAATAAATTGTGTTGTAAAGTCAAACAAATGCAAGTAGATATTTAAACTGGGAGAAGTTTTCGTGTCACGTCTAAAACAAAAAGCTGGTCTGTAGGCATTCGAAAGAAAGAGAGAGAGGGAGAGAGAGAAAAAGAGGAAGAGAGAGGAGACAAAACAGAATAAAATGACTGCGACCAAACAACCGGGGTGGGGTAGAAAGAAAGAAAGAAACTTGTCTCGTGTCCAGAGATTGATCCAAGACAACGAAATCCCGAAAATGATTCAATAGCTTACTAGTTCGCGAACCAAAAATTTTGATTGGTTTAAATAACACACGTGACAACCTTGAAACTGACAAGTCTAATTGAATAGTCACACACACACACATCTCTGCGTGTCCATATATTTCTTAAACTATTGTTCTTAGACTCAACTCCAACTCTTCATGACTACAAGTTACAGAACATGTAGCCACTCTGTGCGTGTGTGTGCTTACGATATATAATGTATATGTTATACATAGACACACGCACAAACGTATAGATAGATATAGACATGTATATGCACATATATATATATATATATATATATATATATATATACACACACACATGTACATACACACACACACACACACACACACAATATATATATATATATATATATATATATATATAAATGTATGTATGTATGTGTGCGTGTGTGTATGTATGTATGCATGTGCATATATGCGCATCCACACATCCATAAATTCAGTTATACACAACCCCCGTACATTTGTGTGTGTGTGCGTGTGTGTGCGTGTGCGTGTGCGTGGGTGTGTGTGTGTGTTTACAAGACAAATATTGCTGTGAGGCTGTCCCCTAGCAACGGAACTATCCAGAACATTTTCCGTGTTAAGATAGACAAAGGTGGTTGTGTCGACATCGTCGTTGTCGTTGTTGTTGTTTTTGATGGTGGTGATGATGATGATGGTGGTGGTAGGATGGAGATGTCGATGGTGTAGTGGTGGTGGTGGTGGTGGTGGTAGTCATGGTCAGAGCGGCAGTAGTGATGCTGAGGTGGTTGTGGCAGTATGATGCACCGTGAAATAAAGGGGAGACATTTCAATTTCAAATCTCGCTACGATAGTTCCACTCTATTTCATCCATCTTTCAGTGAGGCACGAACATCACAACAGCACCTGTGAGACAGGATGCCGTGGCCAACACACTGCAGAATCCAATCCGTAGGGAGGATCGTCCTGAAGATCAAAATATCCGAAGCTGCTGTGGCATAGCGGCCTTGGGTCACAATCAACTCTAACTTGAAAGAATACTGGTGGAATATTCCTGTTAAAATTTCGGTAAAATCTAAGCATAGCAGACCTAAAGAAATTGATCTGGGACAATCAAATTGACCAGTAGGTATCAGTGTTAAAGATAAGTGGAAAATAAAGCATTTCTGTTGAATTAACGAGAAATCTGTAGATACTACAACTGGACTATAAGATTTATACCTGTAATTATCTGAGCTCTGGGTTGTGTAACTAACTCAGCACCAAAGTTGGGATGCTGACTAATTCTGTTGCCAGAAAGCTTGGCAGTGACAGCAACATTGATAACCAAAATCTAAGATCAACAAGCAGGGTATTAACTTTCAGGGTAGAAAGGGATTTTGGAATGCGGAGTTAGTTTACATCCGAATATACTGTTGTTATAGTTACTTACGTCAGTGAAGACGGTTCGGTTGCCATAGTTACTTTTCAATGTTTAAATTTCACATTTACCATTCATCTCAGAGTTTGCTTACATAAATACCAGTTATGTAATAGGTGCTATTCGCTCCTCTTAAACTAAATTTGGTGGTCGATATAAACCGTTGCCTGTTTTAGCATCACCTGATTTTGGACTGGTTTTAAGGGAACTTTTGGAGCAGGCTTCTGGCTTCAGAATAACTTCCTTCCTCGTTTCTTCCTTCCTTTCTTTCTTTCTCTGTTCCTTCCCAGCCTCCTTAACTGATAAGTTTAAAAACAAAACAAACTCTCTTCTCTATGAAAGAAATAAGCGTTATTGTCGGATGAGATCGAATCCCAGGGGAGCAAAAGTTGAGCACCTTACACTGGTTTAATTTCCAGCAGAAAGTAAATCACTCGTGTTGTCAATGTTTTACGGGAAAGGCATCAATGTTGCGAAATCTCATCCCACTCCACCCCCACCGTCGTTTTTCCCCTCACAAAAGAACCATTGCAGGTAGGGTGGGTGGATGATGTCCAGAAAAGGATCAACATCACAACATCACACCTCACCCTCTGAAAACATTGATTTAATGAGTTCCTAGCGATTAAGACCTGATCCAGCAGTGTGTTACACAGGAGACATGGCGGACCGGGTTCAATTCTCCGTGAGAGCCATTTAAACACAGGAAGTTGACGGTCGAAGAATCATGTCACAGAAATAGAAGAAAACCGGAAGTGGTGAGGAGTGACCGACCTAGGGCTACACAACAACAACAACTACGACTACAACTTGTGTTTACTATCGATGTTATTGTTTTTGTTGTTGATTCTGCTGCTGCTGCTGCTGCCGTAGTTATAGTTCTTGTTATTGTTGATATCGTAATGTTATCGATGTTGCTATGGTTACAGCTGATATTGTTGTCACTGCTCCCGTTGTTGTTCTTGTTATTGGGATTGCTGGCGGTGAAGATTGATAGCGGTGGCAGTGGTGGTGGCTGGTGTTAATGTTGATGGCGACGGTGGTG
>NC_069005.1:35065545-35066642 GCF_001194135.2 Octopus bimaculoides
ATATGCATATCCATGGTAATATAAATGTACATGTATGTTTTGTGCATATACATACATATGTACATATACACATAGCTGTATGTATGTCTATTGATTTTCCGACGTCATTGCTTTACTCTCCGTTATCAAGCAGCCAAATGTCAGTCGCTATTAAAGATGCAACAACAGCAACAACAATAACAAACTTACTAGGAAAGATATGACAACATCATCATCATCATCATCATCTCGAAACCCAACATCAATAACAACAGCATTAATATGAATCAGGAACTTCATAACATTTAGCAATGAGAGCTAAATACTATATATATACATATACACACGCACAAACCTCCCACACACACATACACGCATGCATATACATATGTACATGTATGTTTATATACACGTAAATATTTCTATGTGTGTGTGTGTGTGTGTGTATATATATATCTTGTCAATGTACGGCAGAGTGTATTTTTATTGTGTAGTGGTGCATTTAGACGGTGGCGGGGTAAAGCTCAGAGGGCGGCGGGGACTGGCGACAGTTTTTTAGCAGATAGATACATACATACATGTACATACGAACACATATATCTACATACATATACCTACATACACATGTACAGATATATATTTACATATGTACGCACAAATACATATACACACATGTATATATATATATATATATGCATACATACATTTATACAGACACGCATGTATATAATGCACTCGCGCATACGCATACACATGTGTGCACAACTCAATCATGCACACGTGTGGACACATCCTCTTTAAAGGCAACATCAAACGTCAGCATTGAGAGAATGGTATATACACACCCACACACGCATACACGCGTACATTTAAACACACACACACACACACACACACACACACACACACACTCACATGCACAAAAACTCGCACGCAGGTAACCAACACACACATACGCACAGATAGGGAGAATTGACAATTTTCCGTAACCATGGTTTCAAGCTTGGAAAACGGAAGTAACGTCGGAAGGCCATGGGTTCCTGACAGATGAACGAGCAAGGCATTGTGGGAAGGAAGTGATTTGTTGATCAGAGCATGTTGTTATACAGAAAGACAAA
>NC_069005.1:35066839-35068915 GCF_001194135.2 Octopus bimaculoides
ACCTCCCCCTTTCAACCATTCACTCAGCAGCGAAAGAAAATGGTGGACTTTGCGAGGAGGATGCGTCGAGCATCACCATCAGCAGCATCTCCCTCCGCCTTCCCCTCTTCCTCCTCCTCATCATCATCATCAACAGCAACGAGAGTATAAATGAATATCAACTTAACAACAGAAACAGCAACAACAAAAGTTACTATTAAATCGACAACAACAACAACAACAACAACAAAGCCATGAAGTGCAAACAATGGACGAATCCTTCGTACTTTAAAAAAACACACGGAGTATACGGTTTCAATCCCCGCAGGCAGCAGCTGAGTTTATAATTTCGACACTAAGGAGTACTCTTTTTAGTAAATGTAACAGTGAGGACCAATGAATACATGCATGTACTCTTTTTAGTAAATGTAACAGTGAGGACCAATGAATACATGCATGTACTCTTGGTATGGCTACATTGAGTAAGTTTGTACTCGACAGGTTAAGGAGTACAACTAGTTGTGTGACCAGCAAGAATCTTGTTCCTTTCAGATGACAGCAATAACAACAACAACATCAACAACGATGATTACAACAACAAGCTGACCTCGTGACAACACTTGGATAAGGAGTCTTACATCCAGTGCCATCTACCGGAGGAACCATTTCTGCTAAAATGGTATTGGGAAGTTTATACAGCTGACACCGTACTATGAATTTGATCTGAGTGTGGAATTAGAAAGCGCATTGCTTAATGTAGTCCAAGATATACTATGCCCACGAGAAGGCAGAGATTGCCATAGACAGTTTTTATCATGGGCCTGCTCAACTGGGCAGACCTAGGGTTAAACAACAACAGCAAGTGTTTATAGGAAGTTGTTGCAGTGGTTTATAGCACCCGGATGTTTACATGTGCAAGCTTTCTGAACGACCAATATTTGGATGATAACCGGAAGTAAGCATTTACTTTGAGAGTAATGTGTGGTACCGGAAGTTTGTATATGGATGCTACTTTAGTACCCGGAAGTTATTGGGAGTTGATGCCATATGGATTGTACCGGAAGATGACCCACCGTTGGACATTACATGAACGCGTGGTGCTTTCCATACGATGTTGCAGTGGCTATGATGCATGTCTTGTAGAACGAAGATATGTGACAGTTTTATAGTAGAAACGCCAACAGGAATAAATTCAGTTGATGACTACGGAAGTATCAGTCTTACACAACCGGAAGTACAACTATTTCGGAATATAAGGTAAGCAAGCGGTCAATAATAATAATAATCCTTTCTATTAAAGGCACAAGGCCTTGGAATTTGGGGGGAAGGGTTTAGTCAATTACATCGATCTCAGTGTTTCACTGGTTGGTCCTTAATTTATCGGCCCTGAAACGATGAAGGACAAAATCAACCTCGGTGAAATAATAATAATAATAATAATAATAATAATAACAGTAGTAGTGGTAGCAATTTCCAAGCACATCAACAATAATAATCACAGAACCAGCAAATACAACAACAACAACTCCAACCACATGTATTACACAAACAACAACAGTCAGAACATATTTTCCTATGAAATATCAACATTAGAGACAACAGATGTTCAGTTGATTGTCTTTTTTTTACACCTTGGTGGTGGTGGTGGTGGTGGTTGGTGGTAATTGGTGTTGTGATGATGTTTTTATAGTTGTTAACAAAATAGAGAAATTCTTATTCATTTTTTAGTTGTGATCTGGAATTGTTGTTGTTGCTGTTGTTGTCGGTGTTGTTGTTGTCGGTGTTTCTAAGCTCGTTTCCAAGGTAAAAATCGCAAAACAAGCATTTGAAGTTTAAGGAGTCCAAACTGGGGTTTTAGTGGTGTGTTCCCTTCCCAAGGAGAATACACATGTCTAGCTTGGTTAACATGTTTATTAGCGCGACAGAAATGGGTGACTAACACACACACACACAAACACATGCGCAGGTATACATATATACACACACATATATATTCATATTATGTGTGTATGTATGTAGTCATACTTGTATGTATGCGTGTAAGTATATATATATATATATATATATATATATATATATATATATATATATATATAT
>NC_069005.1:35070032-35075037 GCF_001194135.2 Octopus bimaculoides
AGAGAGACTATCTAGAGGAAATACGAATTATTGTCCTTTGGTGCTGTCGTACGTCATCACATGTCAACTGCACGGGATTCTCTGTTAGTTGATTTCGACATATTTTGGCGTTTAAAATTTCCTGTTTCTTATAGAATTTCCGTAATCTTGAAGTGACTCATCAAATGGTTATTTTGTTCAAGGTTAGCCTAGCGTGTCACTCACCAAGGATAAGGTGCAGCACAGCACAAAAATGTGGGTGTGTTAGGTCTGGAGAAAAAGGGACTTTGTCTAGCGTTGTTAAGAGCCCTACAAGACGGGAGTAGGTTTTTTAGGTTTATGTAAATATGTATATGTGTATATATATATATATATATATATGTATGTATGTATGCATACACGTAATTACACACACACACATACTTATATATGCATACACACATATAGATAAATGCATACATTCACATATATACCTATGTATGTGTGTGTCTATGTATGTATATATATATATATATATATATAAATACACACATGCATACATATAAATATATGTATCGAACTTCGATATGGGAAAAACCTACAACCTTCTCCACCAATAAACTATTATTGTTTCCGAAAGTTGTTGTTTTTTTTATGCCTACCACGGACTACTCGAAGCTTACTAACTTCCTACACTTAGGTTCTTGGATCTTACAATTACTTATCATTATATCTATACACATACACACACACACACACATACACACACATACATATAGATCAAAACAGTTTGATCCATACATGTGACTCCCAATAAATTGGTTGAGTGCCTTTCTTTCGTTTCTCCACTCACTTTGTGTGTGTGTGTGTGTATACACACACACACACACACACACACGTATATATATATATATATATATATATATATATATTGGTCTGCCCGAGGCTATAGTAAAAGACACCTGCCCAAGGTGCCACGCAGCGAGACTGAACCCGGAAAATGTGGTTGGAAAGTAAGTTTTTTACCACACAGTCACTGCTGTGTCTATAAGTGTGTGTGTGTGTGTGTTTGTGTGCGTGTGTGTGTGTGTTTGTGCGTGTAGATGTATGTGTGTGTGTGTGTGTGTCAGTGTGTCTTTCCGTTTAAATTGCTCACATTATGATGTTGGGAGTGGAAATATATTTAAAGTGAGGCTTTCATTTTCGTTTGTCAACAGTTTGATCCACATGACCAACACTGACTAAATACTTCACAGAATGTACTCGATGACCTTAATTATGTCAATTAACAAACAAACATTGCTCATAATGGCTTCATATTTTGCATTTGGGAAGTGGAGACCAGTCATAGAACGTCTGCTGGGAAGGTCTTTAAATGATCACCGGACCTACTAGAAGTAGCAGCCAAAATCTCCATCAATCACCTGCTTTGTCACCTTACAAAAAATGTCACATTGGATAATTTAGTCCTTGGTAGTCTGTGCTCGAATGAAAGATGAACTGGTTATATATGGCGTGTCTTTAATCTTTAATGATACGAATCCTGAACAACGCAGCCAACCTCACATCGAACAGCAAACACCTCCATCCAGATATTTGAGTACCTTATTACTTTTCATATATATATATGTGTGTGTGTGTGTGTGTGTGTGTGTAATATAATATATATATATATATATATATATATATATATATACCTATATGCATACTATTTGTGATACATTCTACATACCCATAGGCAAGAGACGCAAATTATCACGCTCTAGATATACTAGACATAAATGTATTAAGATAGCTGGGTAACGCTGTTAGTAGAATGTTTAGGGGGAGAGGGGGGTAAGAGAAACTACAATAAAAATTAAATTAAATAAAAGGTAGTCGGGTACAAAAGGGTTTAATTCTTTTAAAAACAGGTTGATGGATATCAAAAGATTTTAAAAACTTCACGGATATAATAGCGTTAAAGGTTTAAGGATTTCTATTTGTAGAGAGGCAGGTAAATAAATAAATGGGCAGACAGGCAGATTGGTGATTCTATAACTAGATAGGCAGACAGACAGATCGATAGATCAATAGAAAGATAGATAGTTTACCCCTCCATGTTATGTATGAACTGAAGTGAACCTTGCTGCTGGGTGTTGTAGCTTGTTTAGGGAGCACTTTCGAATCGATAATTCTTCGTCGATCTTTTCTTAATCCTTATTTTCTGTTCTTTCTTGTTGGAGATTAGTTTTTCGCTCATTCATGATTAAAGATCCTGGAAGCAGTAGACGTGTTTCCAAGCACCCAGCTTAGGTTAGGGGTTTGCTTCCTAATAAAGTGTACCTCTATTGTTTTACTTTTATTTTATTTTATTTTTATTCTCATCTTCCTCCTACTAATGCAGTTGCCTTGTTGTTATACTAAAATCTACCCACGTTGCCTGAGACACGCCAACACATTAACCACACATAATATACGTTGCATGCTATAAATGCACACACAATGTGTATAAATTGGTGTGGTGTTTGTACGTAAGAGACAAGGAACATTCAACATAATGTTCGTATAATATAACCGATTCAACATTTTTGAATGAAAATGGAAGTCAGTTGGACTTGCTCGAACATCGACCTTGTGTTCCTGATGAGTCAATTCCATAATTATGACGTAAAACTCCGAAACGATTCGTAATATTCCATGTCACTTCATATAAAAGTGTGTAAACACACATATTAGATATGATATACGAGCCAATGAGTGAACCTATATGTGCTCACTTGCCCTCGTAGAAATAGCAGCCAAATTTCCCTCCAATTACAACACTTTAATGACTACATAATTCAAGAAGCGAGTCGTAAATACAAAATGTATGATTAAAAGATGAGATAGTCACAACTCGAACATCTTTGATCTTCATTCTGGAGGATCAGAGCCAAGATGAGCCTAGGCGCCAACGACAAGAATATTATCCTCCTCGTCCTCCTATTCGTCTTCTTCTTCCTCCTTTTTCTTATCCTTCTCATCCTTATCATCATCATTATCCAAATGAACACCCACGAAAAGAAAAGAAACATCGTCATCAACAACGACACCGGCCAGCCGCAGCAGCAGCAGCCGCAGCAGCAGCAGCAACATTAACAACAACATTGAAATATAGATCAGAGCCGAGAAGTGACATAATCAGTGAGACGAAGGTCGACAGTCAGAAATACACACAACAATGCGAGAAATTTTGATTACAGGCGCTCCTAAAGGTGGAGTGACGGTCATATTGTAAGAAAAATAGGGAGTAAAATTGTTCCCTTCGTTACAGTTAAAGAATGGATTCTGTAGAGTAGGTGGAACGGTGGCGACGGTGGTGGCGACGGTGGTGGTGATGGTGGTGGTGTTGATAGAGATGGTAGTGTTGGTGATGGTGATGGTGGCAACAATGACGGTGATGATGACTATGATGATGATGATAATGATGATGATGTGACATTCTTCGAAAATTTTATTTTATTGATATTTTGGAAAATGAATATTTGTAAATAAAAGCAAAATTCAAAAAATTAAAACGTATTGAAAATTGGTTTAAAATAGTTAATTATTGATATATTAGTTCTTTATATCATTGATATCTGGCAGTAAATAATATTGATTTATATTATTGATTTCTGTAATCAATTTTTGTTTATAAGATATTTCTTAATAAGTTATCAATTTCTTCGATTATTAATTGAACTTCAAAAATGGAACATTATGAAAAAATGTTTACCTCTCCGATTGCCATTAGGAATCTTGCTTAGTGGATGTGTACATAGTAACGCATCGGATTCGAACCTGGAACTATAATTGCCAAAGTGCAAGATATAATTCTTATGTACAATACCACTGACGTTCAATGTACGTTGGATTCTTAAGTTGTTTCATTATATTTTCCAGTGAAGGACACCATATTAATTTCGCGACAACGTTAAGGTTAGTGACTGAGGTTTTCTTCTGTTCAGCGTTAAAAAAGGAATTATCAGCCGTTTATAATATCACACAAAGGCGCAATTTTCACCAAGACCTCAACTTCTAAAGAAGAAATAGGTTAGAATCCATTCCTGAACTACAGACAACCAAGAAGTAACGTAAGGACCGACGACTACTGCCAAAGTTGAGGCTGAGCAAAACTCCACTATGTGACATCTAAGTGGTTATTCCAAGAAAAGACAACTCGATAAATGGGTCCAATAATAATAACGCATTTTGTAAATTCCTGCCAAAAGTTAGTCCAGAGTGGTTAGAACACCAGAATAACATCTCAAAACATTCGCAGAAATTTTGATAAAGATGAGACAGAAAAACGCTAAATTCCAATACAGACAAGCTTCTGAAAGTATTAGCTGAACGAGAAACAAAGTTATTTTGAATGTGGCTATCATCATCATCATCATCATCATCATCATTATTATTATTATTATTATTATTCAGTCGTCTTATTTTTTCACGTACTTTCACTACACTACCGAGGCGCAGTTCTGTGTGCCTTGGGTATGTGCTGTAGTTTGTTGTAGTGTCGATGTCCCCAGACGATGAAGTAGACTAGCCCAATACGTAGATGTAGAGGGAGAAGTCGAGACGTCGAAGTAGTTGAGTAGAGGTCATCCGAACGTGCGATATAACAGTTGTGCTGCTCTTATTTTCACTGTATTGAAAGTGTTTTACGCAAGAGTGTAAGGAATTACGGGCCAAAGCACCTACCTGAATGGGCTTTCTTCATATATATATATATATATATATACATAGTTGAAATTTACAGAAAAACAAAAGACGAAAACAAGTGTATTAGTTTAACGCTCGGGGAGGTGAGAAAGTCTTTTACGTTTCGAGCCGACGCTCTTCAACAGAAAAGAACACGAGGAAATACACAGAGAGAGAATAGATATCAAACTAATGATCTTACATTCAGGTATACACGTTGCAATGTGCCGTTTAAAGCCCGTTCACAGTATCTGGCTACCTGACGTTATCAGCAGTGTGGAGGTATATCCCACTGGATTTACTTCAGGAATTCTTGTGAGACAGTTTATGAAAATAT
>NC_069005.1:35075572-35083235 GCF_001194135.2 Octopus bimaculoides
CCTGCTTACCTGTCTGTCTGTCTTTCTGCATCTATATATCTGTCTGTCTGTCACTTTCTCTCTCTCTCTCTTCCTCCCTCCCTTGATGTAGTAGGGTCACTTACTGCACTAACTAAATGGGAAATACTCTCTGAGTAGTTGAAGCGATCGATAAAAACGATGTTTTCTGAGAATCCCGGCATGATCCCCCCCCCCATGAAGTCTCTGTCGATGATTTTTGATATTAAAAGGGAGATAATCTGTGAAAGTTATTGACCAAACGGTTATGGACACGTGACCACTATGCCGTCTACTTAGCGAAGCCGCCTTGGAATTTACACTGAACAGAGTTGGCGGATTGATGATGCCAGTTTAATAATGTAGACACATTGCAGACAATCAACATACAGAGATATGGAGAGATGGACGTACAGACAGACAGAACCAGCTGACTCAAACAAAAATGAATCAGATATACTACCCCTGATTGGTATCTATGCACACACAAACACACATATATCTACATAAATACACACACACACACACACACATATATATATTTATATATATATATATATATATATATATACACGCATATACATATATATGTGCATATATATTCAATCATATATATACATTTATACACACGTATACATATTCATATGTATATATATGTTTATATAAACATATATATATATATATATATATATATATATATATATATATATATATATATATATATATACGTACATATACACACATATATATATACATTCTTATATACACATATGTATATATATATATCTGTCATCCTTCTATTACTATGCCACCCTCTTCGTCGCACCCCTCTGCCCCACCCCCGTCTCTCCACCACAATGCTTCCTATTAATCTCTCTTATAGAGATAGGCCTTTGGATCTGAAGATGAAAATGTTTTCATCTCGCCACCACCACCACCACCCCCAACGCCTCCTCACTCTTTCTCTCTTTGTCTCCTCTCTCGTTTTGCTTAATTGCCTGTCACTACCACCCTACACACTCCCCCTTTCTCCTCACGCTCATCCCTCTTTTTCCCTTATCTCACTTCCACCCCCACCCGCTCCATCCCCTGCAGCCACATAAAAGCATACACACACACACACACACACACACACACACACACACACACACACATGTATACTGACACGTGCACTTGCATATGCACGCGTGCATAAATACAATCTCAAACACATACATACACATATGCATGAAAGATGCATATATTTATATACACACACATACATGCACACATATACACACGCATACTTATAGATATACGCACACATAATGTACGTCATTGCACTGTTTTTTCAAACATTATACAGTGGCGCCCTCTTGTCCAACGATAAGGACGATGATATGTCACTGCCACCCCCACGTCCGACCGCACTGGCACAAAAAGGTCCCTGAACACACACACACACTCACACTCATTCAAACACACACAAGTACGCACGGGCCAACACGTGCCCGGTGGATTATAAATTGTCTTTTGCGTGTAATTAGTGCAACTTGTGTATGTGTGTGTGTGTGTGTGTGTGTGTGTGTGTGCGTGTGCGTGTGTGCGTGCGTGTGTGTATACACATACATATACAGAGACATATACATTGATGTAGACATATATACAAATATTTATAGACATCTCTCTCTCCCTCTCTCTCTCTCTTTATATATACATATGTATATAATGTATATATACATATATACATGTATATATATGTGTATATATGTATATATATATGTGTGTGTGTACAAATGTTTGAATGCATGTGTGTGTGTAACATAAATCAAAACTGACCCCTAAAAGAGAATCCCTACACATGGAGGGTGAGGGGGGGATTGATAAACAAAAACTGGAAAGAGTGGAGATAATTGCCTAAAGATAACATAATGTTTGTTTTGAAGGGTGTGTGTCGATATACATACATACATATATATATATATTATGTGTGTGTGTGTGTATATATATATATATATATATATATATATATATATATATTCATAACTTGTATTTATTATGTGTGAATACCAGTCGCCGTGAGGGAATACCAGTTATATACTGCAGCACGATCATGTGCTCTTGTTGCATTGTGTTGCCATTGCATAAAGATTCGTCTTCAATACCCCATCTGTAACTTGACCGAATTCTGGGGTTTTGCATTCCCTTTTGCGACAGTCACATTCCTGGCCATAAATCCTGTTAATTACCCTCCTGGGTCCTTCATCATGGCTTATAAGTCAATATATTTATTTTTGTTGCTACATTATGGAAAGTGAGAGATGTTAAGCTTACATTTGGCATCTCGTAATTCCTCTGGAGGAAAGGTATGAGAGTCACCACTTCCCAAAGGAGAAATGTCAGTCATAATTGTTTGTTTCCTCACCCTTTCATGATATGGTGGAGATCAGAAACGTTAGCACGCCAGGGGAATTGCTTAGCGGTATTTCGTCTGTCTTTATGTTCTGAGTTCAAATTCCGCTGAGGCCAGCTTTGCCTTTCATCCTTTCGGTGTCGATAAATTAAGTACCAGTTGCGTACTGGGGTCGATCTAATCAACTGGCCTCCTCCTCAAAAATTTCCGGCCTTGCGCCTACAATAGAAAAGACTATTTTTGTATTTTAAGATTGCGAGCTGGCAGAAGTGTTAGCACGCCGGACGAAATGCTTAATGGTATTTCGCCCGTCACTACGTTCTGAGTTCAAATTTCGCTGAGGTCGACTTTGCCTTTCATCCTTTCGGGGTCGATAAATACATGACTGCTCTATGCTTTCAAGTGTGCTTCTTTTGTCGGATATATGATACACTGACGATATATATAAATATATATATATATATATATATATATGTATATATATATATATATATATATATATATAGTTCCAAACTTATCCTTTTGATTATATATTTAACTTTGCCTTCTATGTTTTCGATGTCTATAAAATATAGTATCAGTCATATACGGGGGACGGTTTACTCGACTCAACCCCCCCCCGCCATCTCTCTTAGAGATTATCTGACTGTTTCGGCTGTTGTTGTGATTGTTGTCGTGGTAGTAGTTGTGTGGTGAATATTCTGATAGTCGTTATTGTTGTTGTTTATGCTGTGGTAACTTTGATGATGCTGGTGGCGATGGTGCAGCTAACGGTGGTCGGTGTTACATTTAAATAACCTGTGGGAGGGAGTGACGGGGGTGGGGGTGAGAGAGGAGTTGTGTAATGGATCAGCAATAAACTTTGATGGCAGAAACAGACAAAACATTAACATGTAACTTGATTATTATTGCTGTAATTAAGAATAGCGCATGCGCAAACAATTGCTACATATACCACTCACCTAACTATATCAAATATACACCAGATTCGACCCTACACACACACACACACACACACACACACACACACACATATTACAAAGTATGTATAAATGTGTTGCAAACAATGTGTTATATATATATATATATATATATATGTCTGTGTGTGTATATTTATGTGTGTGTGTATGTATATGTGTGTGTGCTTTTGCGTGTCACCATACACACAGGATTTGTGAATGGGGAGATATATTTTCATCTCGGAATCGGAAGATGTGAATAAGTGTATGTGTGTGTGTGTGCACGCGCGCACACACATACACAATATATATATTGTATATATGAAATACTGAATGTGTGTGTATGTATGTGTGATTGTTACATGTATGTGTGACTGTTACATGCATGTGTGTATACATTTATTGTTGAAGAGAGAGGTATTTATGAGAGATGGATGTGGCGTATGTCGTCTGATTTCTTCAGTTGGTATCGTCTGTTGCTGACGATTCACGACCACCATATTGCAATACGGCGTCTGTCGGCTGGACTGTTTGAGTGAGCTGGAAATAATAGCACACATTACATACACCCATACACACTCAAACACACACATTTACACTCATTCACACACACATACCTGCACCACTGCATATATACATAAACCCACACACGCATAGCCACATAAACGTACACACCTAATAAGAATTGATCGTCTTTTTTTATCAATGTAGAAAACATAACAACCTAAGAAGAAGCATATATATATATACATATATGCATCCATACATACATATATACGCACTCACACTCACGCACAAGCGCACTCACGTACACACACACATTAATATATAATTTTGTCATAAGGATTCATAAGAATCAGGGCACATGAACTCGCAGGACGCCAAAAATGGCTAGTTACAATAACAGAGCTCACGGTGAAAGAAACAGCATTGAAGACATACCATAGATATGTAAGTACCAAATCCAATTTAAAACATAGATCCAACTCAGCGGTTGGTCCTTCTTGTGGCGTAGGCATAACAAGTAAACACAAGCGACGGTGTTTAAATTTACAACAGCTGTTTCGATTGAATTTTATTTATTTAATGTCGTCATAAAAGATTGCGCCATGATATATAATCCACCATCATCAGGTAAGGGACTACGAAGAAGGAGCTAGCAAATTCAGAAGTTGTCGACTGACAAAGAGCTGAAAGGACAATGCCATAGACGAAAAGAAAGACGACGATGGTAGCGAGTTCCAGAGAACAGCAGTTTGAGCAAAGAAGCAATCAGAATGAAAGGACTTACGACAAACTTCTCTTTTAATAATTTTAAATTTTTTGCAAAGATGTCTCACTCTTTTTACTTGAAATTCACAATCAGCTGATGATAATAATGTGAAAATACAGCGTCTAAACGTGTTAGATTTCCTATTTCTTCTTCGCTATCATTTTCGTTTTATCATGGTGTGATAAACAAGCGTACACTCTTCTTAGTTACAGTTTCATTTGGTACCGATGGACAGTGAGTCGTACAACACCCTATTATTTCCGTAAAATGCATCATAAAACTTGTAAACAGAGGAGAAATGTTTGATAAAGAAACTTTGGTACTTCTTTGCACTTCTGTCTGTCTGTCCTTTGTCTCTCTCTCTGTCTCTCTCTCTCTCTCTCTATATATATATATATATATATATATATATATATATATAGTGTAGATTAAAGCAGATTGTATTTATTTTCCTTTACTCTTGAATTAAGATGTTCTATGTGAAGAAATTTGATATATTCCGCAAAGCTGCCAGGTTTATTAGTGTTGCAGCTCATTCGGAGACTTCTTTATCAGCAACACTGTCTGCTATTCTCCTACTTAGGTTTGCAGCCAATTTTTTCAAAAACGGTCGACGAATAATGTAAGGATTTACCTAGCGTACCAACTTCCCTGTTGGTGTAAATTAGGGCCCGCTATCTCTTAGTAGACAACACAAAGTGGTTTCCTAAAAGTTTATGATCGATGGAAATGTGAAGGTCAAATTATTGGGATATTGCAATGACATAATTTCTTAGCTTATCAGCAGACTACATAAAGAGTGCGGTAAGAGATTTACTTGGAATGTACTTAGAAGCACACACACACACACACACACACACACACACACACACACACACACACACACACACACACACGCACGCACACAGAGGCGAGATATTTATTAAACACACGCTACTAATAGTTTCAGTTTTATGGTATTCTAACTAAACAGTTATAAAATGCGCCATGCATTTCCAACCAATCTTCCAGGTTCTGTTTATGCGTATACAGAGTTTAAAAACTTGGACATTGGACAGTAACAAAGAAAAAAACACGTGAAAAAAGAAAAGCGAAGACGGTTGATGCAAAAAATGGAACGAAAAGAAAGAAACAAAAGCAAGAAAACTAAGATCCCTATCCTCTCTGACTACAGAAACCACAATTAATGCAGTTAATATACAAAAAAATAACAGAGAATATGTCAAAGTCTGCGACACAGCAACTCAATCTGAAGCCGGTGGTGTTCTCCAATTCGACAAAAAAAACCTGTCCATGCGTTTGCACCTGCTAGAAATTTCAGATCTGGAATTAAGTAGTGTTTTCCTTCTTATCTTTTGTTATATTTTCACTGTCCAACATCTTTGTTTTCAAAATATAGATAAACAGAGCTTGAAAGATTACTTGCAGATACATTGCATAGTTTATTAATATGCTTAAAGTATGAAAAATGCATGAAACTATTAGTAGTTCTTTCGGCTGTCTATTAAATTGATATATATAAATATAGTCGACCGTGAAGGTAGTCGGGGCGGCTGTCATGTCTGGAGTATAAGGTGGAGTGCTATAGATTAATGTAGGGAGAGACACTTGAGATCAGAGCGCGCCGCAGTGAAACATATTCTGCAAGCTCAGCTCTTATCAGGTTTTAGTTTATTAGACACAATGCGCGCATGCGCGTTTTTGTGCGTGCATGCGCGCGTGAGAGAGAGAGAGAGTGTGTGTGTATAAGCATGTACATATATATGTATGCATGGGTATATGGATGGATGGATGGATGGATGCAAATACCTGAAATGCAGGTATGTATGTATTGTCGCCTTGATGAAAGTTTCGTCGTTCCATTTGGCAGTGTCTGGAGGTGTGTATATTAGCAGACAGTAAATAGCTCCACGTTTAGATTTGGAAACTGAGAAGAGAGGCAATGAAGATGGGAGTAGCAGACAGTTAGTGGGGGGGGGACACCACCAGTTAGTGTCTGGGACGAACAAATCATGTGACTTAAAGAGAGACAGGGAGGGAACGAGAGCATTGCATCCTCGGTTAGGGAGGTCTTTCGTTGCACCTATTTCTGTGAAGTTGGACATCAGATGATAGTGTGATATCATAGTGCCACACTCAAACATAAATTTTGTTCATACATACATGCACACGTACATACGTGTGTGTGTGTGTGTGTGTGTTCGTGCGTGCGCGTGTGTATGTATGAATGTATATCCTCTTCTTTTTTAATTATTTAAATTCTTTCACTGAGAAAGAAACCGGTTTCTAACAAAGATTCAAAGCTCCATCGTTGGAATGTAGATAACGAAAACAATGTCACATTTTAAACTTTTAAAAAGTCTTGCATATTTTTACTGTTCCACTTAGAAATTGTATTTGTAATACGTGAGTTTGCTGGTTGATTTCATTTTCCGAAAACCCTGGCTTATCCAGATTGTGACTCAGGCATTTGCTCACAAAATCAAATGCTCCGATTATTACTGGTATCAATGCGAATTTTTCAATCTGGATTTAGAAGCTGAAAGTTTCGAAGCAATTGTCCATATTTAGCCTCTTTTTTCTTTGATTTTTCAGAGATATGTATGTATGTATGTATGTATGTATATATGTCTATATATATGTGTATATATGTATGTGCGTGTGTATGTATGTATTTATGCATGTACGTACGTATGTATGTGTGTGTGTATGTGTGTGTGTATGTGTATGTTTCTATCTGTATGTATGAGTGTGTGTCTATGTATGTATGTATGTGTGTGCGTGTATATGTATGTGTGTATGTATGTAGGTCTGTGCATGTATGTATGTGTATATGTATTTATTATGTACGTACGTATGTATGTATGTATGTATGTATAGATTACGTTGTTTACAAAATATTTACATCTTTAATTGTGCGCGTTTTAATTAATTCTGTGTCAAGATGTCGTGCAATAAAATATACCACTATATAGATTGTAGGGTTTAAATATTCGTGTGTGTGTGTGTGTGTGTGTGTGTGTGTGTGTGTGTGTGTGTGTG
>NC_069005.1:35083398-35085618 GCF_001194135.2 Octopus bimaculoides
GAAGATGAATGACAGAGTCGGTAGCGTGTCGGGCATTAAAATTTGTGCAATTTACATTCTGAGCTCAAATTTCGTCCAAGTCTACCTTGCAGATAACATTTCAATGTCTAAGAACGAGGTCAGCAGTGATGGATGTAAACAAAGAAGAACTCAAAAACGATGCCCCAGAATGAGCGAGTCTAAAAGCAATACTTTAAGTACACAGGAATCGGTGCCGTGTATTTTGAAAAATTAAAAGGCTGGGGAGATGGTTCACAACGCCTTATGGAAAGGCATTTCTCCACCACCTCAACGTTCACAATTAAATACTCCTGCCTCCCATTCTCTTCCCCCACACTTTTCTCCTCCTCCTCCTCCTCTTTCTCTTTCTTCTCTCCTACCCCCACTGTCTCTCATATGCACCAAACTCAATGATTTTACATAAGAGACTACATTACTCAGCGTCGCCTTCGTCGTGTGAAAGAAAAGCAATAGTTAAGTTAGTGTGAGTATATTTAATGTAGGGAGCATAAAAAAGTGCAATTAGAAATAATGTGGTGAAGAAAAGATAACTCAATGAGTAATTTTGTTTCACAAAAGACAAACAATTCTGGGTATGTTTCTGCCTTATTATGACCTCATCAGTGGACAACAGACTTTTTATGTCGTTATTGACAACATCGTGTTTGAGAAAAGTTCTTGGTCAAGCGAGTCCTTGTCACAGTTTCGAACCTCAGTTGGGGCCTGTAATTTTCGCATTGCGAATACAAATATTGTTGAGACGCGGAGGTACTTTCTGGCGGTAAATAAGTGGACTAGATTTACACTTGTTTGAAGTAACAAGTGACATAGAAGACTGATCGTCACCACCAATACGAGACTACTCACCACCACAACCACCACAACCACCACCACAACCACCACCATCATCAGTAGTGGCAGCAGCAGCAGCAACTGTCTCTAAGAACAGCTGTAGAACTCATCACGTTTCGGTAATTTAGCACTGACGACTCCCCACAGAGGTGGCAGCGGTGGCGGTAGTAGTGGTGGTGGGCAGAGGAGCATCATGAGCATGGAAGAGAGAAGCAAGTGAGGGGAGTTGGATAGGCTAGACGTCTGAGTAAGAGAAAAGGGAATTGGCGAAAGAGAGCTTGTGGAATGTAATAGTGATGTATTAGGAAGACAGAGACAGAAAGAGAGTAAAGACAGAGAGAGAGAGAGAAGCGGTAGAGGCAAAATAATAGTGATGGTAGTGGTGGCAGTAGTAGTAGTAGTAGTAGTAAAGGCGACAGAGGAAGATATTTAATTGAACTTGAACCTGCGGACGATTTTCTCTCGAACTTGGTTGTTGTGAACCCAAATGTACAACAGCGGCGGGGGTAGGGGACGGGTTTATTAAGAAGCACCACCAGTAATATAGAGACAGGGGTGGCGAAACAGAAGGTGGGAGTGGCAGACAAACGCGAATTTGCATTGATTTAGCAAACGACTTTACACGATGTGTCTGGAAGAGATAAGGGTCACAGCGTCCTGGTGGGCTCCTCCAGAAATCATCGCTTCTCGTGGAGGGTGGGAGGCCAATTCTGGGCTCACCTAACAAAAGTTATTAAGACTAAATAATTTAA
Organism: Octopus bimaculoides; assembly: GCF_001194135.2. Lineage (NCBI taxonomy): Eukaryota > Metazoa > Mollusca > Cephalopoda > Octopoda > Octopodidae > Octopus > Octopus bimaculoides. The sequence continues at coordinate 35,085,003 of NC_069005.1, forward strand.
AAACAAAGATGGCGGTAAAACTAAGAGGATTAACATTTTTTTAACTACAATTTTTTGATGTATCAATAAAGAAACCTTTTGCGAGTTAAATAGATGAAAAGTGGAATGAATGGAGGTAACACGTTCAGATCACATCGAGAGGTCAAAAATGTCGAAGATTAAGTAATAATTATTTGGAAAGCGTGGAATTAGCAACAATCTTGAGTGGACAGAGCGGGAGGGGGGGATGTCTTCTGATTCCAAGAACACCGTAGACTCTGAGGAATGACGGCAATCAGAAATAATTTCAATGTCGCGATTTTGTAAGGTTAAAAAATGTGATTAATTTTATGATGATTAAAAACTAAGATTCATATTTTCAAACGATGTGGAATGTTGATAAAAGATAAACAACAGCGTCTGACATTTTGACAACGGAATTTTGTTTTCTTCAAATATTTTGAAAATTTCTTCCCACTTCGCCTTGCCAATATGGGGAAAGGGGTGAACTTGAGGGTTATAGGCGATGCCCCCCACGCCCGCTCCTTAATTATTACTAAATACAATTTGTTGGTTTTAGTATATTATTCTGATATTAAAACGAGTATTCTAGTTTCTACTTTATAAGTAACATATA
>NC_069005.1:35085679-35089980 GCF_001194135.2 Octopus bimaculoides
ATATATATATATATACACGTGTGTGTATGTATATCTTGGATCTTCGTGCTGTGAAATAGAGTAAAGACAAAACTGCTCAAAGGTTTTCTCGCCACTTCTAGAGAACGTATCTTTTGTCAGTTCTAAAGTACACTAGCTCCCTACAGCGGTGAGTCTGACAACTAACGACACCTACTTCGAACTAACAGGATTCGTCCCATCAGAGATAAGTCCAAAGGACACAGACCCCGTTGATGACAAGATAGGGGAGAGACTGACCTTTCATCTCCTGCCTCCGCTCCTCCAGCCATCCACTCAACCACGCACACACTCTATTAATGAAGACAGCTTACACCTAATTTCTGCTCAGTTTTTGGTGCAATTGAAATATTGGTTAATGATTCCTCTTAGAAGTATTTTTATCAGTTTAACAACGAAAGTACGTTTGCTATTTCCACCAGACTCTCTGGCTCTTGTCTGCCATTCTCCCAGAGAGATAAATTAGAGATATATATATTTATTTATTTCTGGGAATCCATAGATAACTGTTTCTACGAAATTTTATTGTATATCGATCGTTAATTAGGTTTTCCTTATAACTTACCGTCTTTTCCCGTTGCAGAGCAAAGAAGCGAGGAAGCTGTTCAATCTTTTTATCTCTCTATATCTTATATCTATCTGGACCTTCACTCTGCTTCATACACACATACATACGTGTGTGTGTGTGTGTGCGTGCGTGTGCGTGTGCGTGTGCGTGTGTGTGTGTGTATATATATATATATATATATATATATATATATATATATGTATGTATGTATGTATATATGTATATATTCTAAGTTATTAATACTTGAACAATGTATTTCTGCATTTCTATTTACGTGCGCCAATTTCCGAGGAGAATGTTTCTACTGAGCTTTATTTTTCAAACGTGTTGGTCTTAATCCGTCGCCCGGTCTAATACCACCACGTACCTTTACTGTAGTCAATATATATATAAATATATATATATATATATAAATAAAGGACATCATCATCATCATCATCATCATCTTCAAGGCGGTGAGCTGGCAGAATCGTTAGCGCGCCGGATGAATTGCTTAGCGGTATTTCACACATCGCTACGTTCTGAGTTCAAATTCCACCGAGGTCGACTTTGCCTTTCATCCTTTCTGGGTGTCGATAAATTAAGTACCAGTTGAACACTGGGATCGATGTAATCGACTCATCCCCTCCTCCAAAACTGCTGCCCTTTCAGCAAAATTTGAAACCATTATTATTATTATCATTATTATTATTATTATTATTATTATTGTATCTTACTACTGGAAGATATCTTTTCTCACAGCTCTGTCATGGATTACCCTCGATGAACATTTACCAAAAGTTGGACGATTTACAGTTGCCATTTGTCTACAATTAACTCGAAAAGGGTAAGAACTGAATTTTTCTAAAAAAATGTTCTCGTATTTTAAGATGCCCCCCCACCCCCACCCAGATATTTTGAACATCTTGCATTAAGTCAACATTCAACCAAACATGTCAGCAGAACATGCCCCTATAGTAGGCAAAATTGATGCGAAAAATCTTCACAAAATGAACAAAACATATTATGGAAAAAGTAGTTGCATTCTTGTTTAAAAATTAATGGTAATTCCAGTCTTTTTAGCTAAACAGTTTGAGTTGCTTAACAACGACAATAGTCATGCGTAAATGTCTTCCCGACCAAACAGACAAAACAGCTTCGTACTTTCTGGCAATAAGACATATTTTGAATATTAATGAATTAAGAAGACATTTATTTGGCAATATTTTGTAACAAAATCAAAAGGACTCCTTTTTTTTTATCATTTAAGAAAGAGAAAATAGTTCTGTGCTTCTGTAACGCAAGAATCGGAATGCGTTGGCTCGTGCTGGCGAAGCAGCTCTTAGAGTTATGCATATGACGAAAGAATAACCAGCGAAAAGGAGATTACTTCCGCTGAACTATTGAGAGATCTGCAGTTACTCTATCCAGATGACAAGTTCAGGTTTATGCGCGCGCACGCACACACACACACACACACACACGCACACACACACGCACAAACACACCCATATGTACTGCATATTTTCTGTGTAAAAGAAACACACACATATATAAGCACATACATAGTAAAAACATAAATATATAGACATATATACACTGATGTCTAGGTTATTGATAGAGGTGTATGCGTGAGTGTATAGAGACATACATGTGTCTACGCATGGTGGTGCAAGCGGTGGTGATGTGTCAGTCAAATGTGTGTCACTACTTTCATCTCATTCCGACCCCACCTCAAGATTCCTCAGCACCACCGCCACCTCACTTCGCCTAAGTGCTGGCACCTGAAGAATTGTCTCCCTGCCAACGTCTGCGGGTGACGATTCTTCAGCTGATCTGCCTTGTTTTCTCCTTTCAACACACAGCAGGTGGTTGCTCAAAACAAGCTCTACAATTCTACGAAGGAAGAGAAAACGTACAATTATACATGCATGCATGTATATATATATATATACACGCATACACATCTATCTATCTATCTATCTATCTATCTGTATATATATATATGTATGTATGTATGTATGTATGTATGTATGTATGTATGTATGTATGTATGTGTGTATATGTTTTATATACTGATTTCAAGCTTTGTGAGTAGATTTGGTCGACGGAAACTGCAAGAAGTCCGTCTAACAATCGGTGTTGGTGTGTTTGTATCCCTGTAACTTAGCGTTCGGCAAAAGAAACCAATTGAATAAGTGCCAGGCTTCAAAAACAAAGAAGCACTACAAATTTAAGGCGGTGCTTCAGTATGGCCGCAGTGAAAGATAAAAGATATACACACATATCCATTTATAAGAGACGGCCTTCTTCACAGTTCTGTGGCAATTAAATGATGCCAAGCTCAAGGAATTGGTCAACCCAAGGAAAGAGGAACAAAGAAACGCGCTCTGGAATCGAACCCTGAGCAGCCAGAGCGAGTGTTCTAATCACACAGCGAAGCCTGCATATATTTGTAGCTGTGCTTCGAAACACATGCGTATACACACACACACACACACTTACATTCGCTTATACATGCACTTTCTCCCCCTCTCTCATCCCCTTTCTCTCCCTCTTTCTCTCCCTTTCTCCCCCTCTCTCATCCCCCTCTCTCGCTCTCCTTATTTATATACGCATACACATGCACACGAACATACACACTCATATAAACAACCACTCTATCCCGAGTATATATTTATACATACATCTACACACAAATGTCCATATACACACACGTTGTCCGGCCGTACCCACCCCTCTCCACTATTCTGTCCCCTACCCTAACCATTCGGACACCGCCGCCCCTTACACAAACCGCGCCCTCGTGGACAGCTGGTTTCCATGACAACAGCAAGCGAAACTGGTGTTGTTGTTATGACAAATATTTTGCGAAGACGTGAGGTGGGTAGGGGGGGGGTTAGAGCGAGGGGTATAGTGTCAGGAGGAAGGAGTGAGGGGAAGTGAGAGGAGGTTGAGATGAGGAAGAGAGAGTAAGAAGTAACAGAGAGTGCTAGAGTAGAGGGTGTGAGGAGAGAAAGCAGGAGGCGATGGTGAGTGATTGAGGAGAAGAAAGAGGAACATAATAAAGACTAATGAGGGATCACTTGGAATTAAAGGAATTGATATGTCGATAGACAGACAGACTGAGAGTAAAGACAGACAGACAGACTGATAAACAGACAGACTGGCAGAGAGATAGACAGATCTGACAAACCCACACACACACACACACACACACACACACACACACACACACATATACTGAAAGAGAAAAAGAGATGAATAGACAGACAGACAGACAGGCTGATAGATAGATAGATAGATAGATTGTAGCTATCTACATATAAATAGCTATATTCTATCTATAAGTAGATTGATAGAAGAGTAATCATATGCGGATACGCGCGCACGCGTGTATGTCCAGCCACCCATCTATCGACCCTTCTATCTATCAATCTATCTGTCTGTCTGCCTGTCTATCCATCCAACTATCCATCCATCTATCTATCTATATATATATATATATCAATCTATCCATCCCCCCAACTACCTACCCATCCGTCCATCCACCCGTCTGTTTGTCTGTCTGTCTGTCTATCATGCAGATAGATATGTTTGTATCATTTTATATGCATATATGTGTACGTGTGTGTGTGTGTGTGTGTGTGTTAGTGTAATAACGTGTGGTGTGAATGCGCGTGCGCGTATATATTCGGATAGAAAGGATGAGGATGAGGCAGTTCAGTGAGGAATT
>NC_069005.1:35091485-35094019 GCF_001194135.2 Octopus bimaculoides
ATATATATATATATATATATATATATACGTACGCACACTGACACACGTTCACGTGCGCACACACACACATGAACACACTTGAAAATATAAAAATGACTTACCACAAAACTCTAGGCTCATGAGACATTCCTGGAGCAAACTAGGAAAAGATTTTGTCTGCATGCTCTATGTATTGAGTCCTTTTTCTCCCACATTTCAACAAAAAGTGCTGTTATACATACATACATGCATAAAAACAGCCGTGTGGTAAGAAGCTAGCTTCCCGACTACATGGTTCCGGGTTCAGTCCCACTGCATGGCACCTTGGGCAGGTGTCTTCTACTATAGCCTCGGGCCTACCAAAGCCTTATGAGTGGATTTGGTAGACGGAAACTGAAAGAGGCCCGTCGTGTATATATATATATATATATACACACACACACATATATATATATAAGGGTAAAGGTACACACACGCATACAGTCACACACACAGATACACACACACACACACACACATAAGCGTAATAGCATCGGAATTTGACTATTAAACATATATATCAATAAGGTGTTTATTTCTGCGTGTGTCGAAGTTGTATGGTGTCTTTGTATGTAATTTATATTTTATGATTAATGCATGCCTTATTAAACTCTTGTTTTTGTGTGGAGATCCGTTATATTGGTCATACATATATGACACTGCCTCGCCAACCCCCTATGCACTTATAACAAACAGCAATTGCGATGTAATGCAACAAAATACAAGGAAAACGGATGGGGAAAAAAAACTTTAGTGAACAACACGTCTAGTCAAGAAGATTGCTCGCAAAAAATAGATGATTAATGATAGAGTAACAGATGACTAATGATGGAGCAACAGGTGATTAATGGTGGAGCAACTGGTGACTAGTGATGGGACAACACTTATGAAATATCACAATGCTAAAATAAACCAACAACATACATTTTAGAAGCAAGATTAAACACCCGACGGTAAAAGACTCATGTGCCTGTGTATATGTCTGTGTGCGCATGCTATGCATGTGTATATGTATGTGGGTGTGTATATACATATATGTGTATATGTATATAAAGATATGTGCATTTGATTGAATATATGAGTACATATATCTATCTAGCTATATATATATATACACACACACATATATATATATATGCCTTTGTAAAATATGGTTGTAAAATTGCGAATAAGCCACACATATTATTCATGTATACATACATACATACATATATCCATGTGGTATATACTTGAAAATATATATATATATACATATAAATCTATATGCACATGGTGTACGCGTATGTATGTATAAGCATATATGTCTACATGTATGTATTACAAATACACGCGTATACGTGTCTACATATGCACATGAATATTATCTACATACACGTATGTGTGTGTATGTATGAATGTATACGCATGAGCATATATATATATATATATATTTGTAAAAATATATATGCGTATGTACATATATATATATATACATATTTATTATATACATTTATATATATATACATATTTATTATATACATATATATATATATACATATTTATTATATACATATATATATATATACATATTTATTATATACATATATATATATATACATATTTATTATATACATATATATATATATATACATATTTATTATATACATATATATATATACATATTTATTATATACATTTATATATATATACATATTTATTATATACATATATATATACATATTTATTATATACATATATATATACATATTTATTATATACATATATATATACATATTTATTATATACATATATATATATTTATTATATACATATTTATTATATACATATATATATATATTTATTATATACATATATATATATATTTATTATATACATATATATATATATATTTATTATATACATATATATATATATTTATTATATATATATATATATATATTTATTATATACATATATATATATTTATTATATACATATATATATTTATTATATACATATATATATTTATTATATACATATATATATATTTATTATATACATATATATATATACATATTTATCATATACATATATATATATTTATTATATACATATATATATATACATATTTATCATATACATACATATATATATACATATATATATACATATTTATCATATACATACATATATATATATATATACATATATACATATTTATCATATACATACATACATATATATATAATGTCTGTACATATGTGTATATATAAAGTTGAATTTTCTTGTAAAGTATAATTTTAAGTATCCTTCACAATATATGGTCTGTATTAAGAAGCGCTCATTGCGAGCTAAATCGAAGGATTTGGGAAATTCTAGAAGGAACAAATCCAGGCAATCAATACAAATTCCAAATCATAATTTTAAACACTCAACCAAATAAATATTAAAATTATGATTTGGAATTTCTACTGTTTGCATAGATTTGTTCCTTCTAAAATTTTCCTTATTTATGCATGCATATATATATAATGTAC
>NC_069005.1:35094115-35097084 GCF_001194135.2 Octopus bimaculoides
ATATATATATATATACATATATACACAAACACATATACATACACAGAAACATACACACACATAAATACATATATATAATATATATGTATATATATTATATTTATATGAGCAATGTGTATATGCATATATATATAATGTACTTATATCTACAGTTATACCACTGTATATGTGTGGGAGAAGAGAGAGAGAGTGTGTGCGTGTGTGCGACTGTGTTGTTTTATACATGACTCAATCACAGACCTCTTTTCGTACAGTAGAATGCTGCAGGAGTGATTCCAAAACTTGAGTTTCAGCCAAAATATTTATCAAACTGAAAAAGGAAACGCAAATACACACTCACACACACACACACACACACGCATACATTTGTACAGTGATATATTATGAACGCAGATAAACACACAGTTGCACATAAACATGCGCATATACACACACACCTTTAAGTAGTCCCCGTTCAATAAGACCGCTAGATTCTACAGTGGGACATTGCAATGCACTGAATATCCAAGGAAATTCAACAACACACCGAAGACAACAACAACTACTCCACTGGCTCATCAAAGAAAACTCTTGTACGGTATATCCCACCACAGATCATCAACCTAAAAACTTTTTTTCCATAGAACTTCCTCCTACACATACTCACCAGTAAACCCCACATGAATGGACACACGGTCACCAATTATTCAACTCGAACTTCATAAAGATAAGTTTAATTGAAGAAGCTCAATGAAAAAGGTGTCTGGCATCGGGAGGAGCCATAACTCATGTATTCTACGATAACACCACCAGCGAAGAATTGCGAAGTTACATGCGACCGTCGTAGTGTGGCGGGATCCCTCTTCAAAGTTAAATGCCTCGAAAGAAGAACAGAATATTGCGCATATGTGTCCTCCAACAACTGGTGATGTGAGACTATGAAAAGTTGTATTCTAAAGTCCCTTGCAGCAAAAACCTCAGCTCATTCACCTCTAGCGTCTAGAAAAACTCACAGTCCTATCCAAACTCATTTCAATAACAGATGATGACGAAATCAGCAATGCATCCCATGGACAATCATATCGACACAGATTCAAAGTCTACGACTTCCGACTCATTAGAAACTCAACCTTATCCCTCACTCAGCCCCAGAGTCCGAGACGAAACGTTCGATCTCAGCTTACCGCCATGTATCAAACTTTCTGCTCATCCCTGGTGACTAGACGAAAACAATGAATGTTACCACACACACACACACACGGACAAACACGTGTCCAACCACTTGTGAATCCACGCCACCGGTCACACAACCAACCACGAGATTAACTCTAAAGCAGAACTGCGTATTGTTACCCGTCGAAAAGAATGCCATCGACAAAACTAATCACATGACCAAGCAAAAAAGCATCCAGTCCCGTGAAATACAACGGCTACGGTTCTGTTATTTCAGACCCACGAAGGTGTACAGTCGATTAACGCTGACCGCACGAAACCATTAGATACGAGGGAATAATCGGTGTAGCAACTCATATATAAACGTAACCACACACACACACACATACGCACACATACATGAACACATACGTATGTATGCGTGTACGTGCGCCTGTGTGGTTATCTGTATGATGCTCGCATATGTGTCGACAAATAACTCGACTACATGTACATACATACATATGTGTATATGTATATATGTATATATATATATATAGGGTATGCACACACGTATGCATAAAAATGTATGTATATATGCATATTCGTGTCTCAATATCTATATATGTATGTTAAGATGTGTGTGCGTGTATGTATGTATATATATATATATATATATATATATATATATACAGAGAGAGAGAGAAAGAGATAGATAGATAGAGAGAGAGAGAGAGAAAGAGATAGATAGAGAGAGAGAGAGAGAAAGAGATAGATAGATAGAGAGAGAGAGAGAGAAAGAGATAGATAGATAGAGAGAGAGAGAGAGAAAGAGATAGATAGATAGATAGAGAGAGAGAAAGAAAGAGATAGATAGAAAGAGAGAGAGAGAGAGAGAGAGAGAGAGAGAAAGTTATGTACATTATCTGCCTATTGCATGCGCACGTGCTGTGTACACACATGCCCAGCCACATCAGTTGTACATGATGCTACGCCATGTCCAGCATCACTCTTCAAGCTCCCTATTGTATTAGAAACGTGCCAGAAACAAACATTCCCCTCTTGCAGGAGACAATTGTTGACGTTGACTGATCCCTAGGGATGAGCTAGACCCTCTTTTCTCACATATTATGGAGTCCCCTAATCCAGCTGAGACGAGAGATAATTACATAAATGACCGAACAAAAGACACTTTATATCTGCATCTAATCTAACTGACAAGGGGGGGGGGGCAGAGAGAGAGATGGGGGGAGATGGAGAGAGAGAGAGAAAGAGAGTTGTGTAGACGGATAGATAAATGGATATGTTGTGAAATAGACTGATGAGGATAAGTAAAGGATGTAGATAGATTTTTAAAGAAGTAACCATACTGATGTAGATAGCCAGACAGACAAACAGACAGATAGATAGATGGATAGACAGACAGAGAGATAGACAGACAGACAGATAGATACATACATAGAGAGATAGATAGATAGGAAAATCCCTATTCTTGCTAGCCCCATTCACTCTATCTCTCGATCTCTCTTTAGAGTCTCTCTCTCTCTCTCACACACACACACACACACACTCTCACGCTTTCTTCTTTTCTATCTCCTTTCTCCACTCCCACCAACTCTCACTTCTTTCCCACCAACTCTATTTATTTCTATCTTCCTTATCCTATCTCTCTCTCTCTCCACTCCCCTCCTCTCCTCCCCGTCCTTCTCCATCCCTTATATCATAATCGATACAAAACTCGATAAATACATATGTGTGTTCGTGGGTGTGTTGATATTTATGTGTGTGTGTGCATATATATATATATATATATATATATATATATATATATATATATA
>NC_069005.1:35097604-35102723 GCF_001194135.2 Octopus bimaculoides
AGCCCCTATACCTATTGGTTCAGCTGAATCAATTCGAAATGATTTAATAAAGAGAACACATTTAGTTACATTATATGGCCATGGTTTTAGATAGTTACGTTCTCGAAGACAAGTCAGGTGCTTTATCATGCTACTTGTGAATTCCTGGAAAATTATTGATACTCAAGCAGACTGTTCTGAGACTTACTGAACTCCGTATATTAAAAGACTACGTCTAACGCACACACATTGAAAATACACGCATATACATGAATACACACACAATGAAAATCAGCGAAAATTCAACATTGTAAAAAGTCCCCCCCCACAAAAAAAAACTGTTGTGGCAGAAGTCAACATCTCTGAGATTGAAACAATACATTTACGGCCGTAAATACACTACAACCGGCAGCACAGAAAAGAAAACCTATGTAGGTTAGGTGTGACGAAGAAGTCGAACCATTTCTCCTGCCAAACAATACTGATGCAAGAAGGTCGAACCTTACCTTTATAAGTAAGGTGCCATCCAAACTGAAACTTTAAACACATAAACACACTATACGATAATGTAATCAGTATGCGTGCGCGCAACAACCCGAAGTTGTTGCGTACTTGCACCGAAAGATCGCCTGGTCAACTATTGTACTGATGATTTTGTTATAAAGCAGTCTATAATATCGTTGGGGCTCAATTTTTGGATCACTGAATTCCGATTCCTGCATCGACTCCATATTTTTCCCCTAACATATCATAAAAGACTGAAAAATTATCAAGTTTTGAAAAAGGCTACTTTTAGATAAGAACACACGTAAATTGTCTGAGTAAATTTTAAGTCAGTTTCAACAAAACGGAAAAAATAACGTTAGTCAAATTAATTTAAGATTAATTAGCTATTTCTGAAATAAGAAATATAATATAGATAGTATTTTTTTTTTCAGAACACTTCAAAAATATAATAATGCAAACAGATGCTTTGGATAAAAACAAAATTCAAACTTACCGCCAGGTTGTTCCACCATTTTGGCTGGCTAACTCAGGAATTCTGGGATTGCTCTGGTTCGGGTCAAAAAGTGAAACGAGTCTGGTAAGAATTGTACACAAAGAGAGAGAGGGGAGGGGGTGTCACGTGGTCTTTTCGAAGCAGACGAACGAGTCTCTGAGAGAGAGGGAAGGGGAGGCAGAATACACCTGGACGCAGTTTCTTTGAAAAAAATAAATATTTTATCGAATTTTCTGATGATATCGATAAGAAATCACGAAAGACAATCTTGTGTTTTAAATAAAAGATGGACACGTTGGAAAGCGTAATCCAGGGTAAGCTGTCTGAAAGTACGATTGGACAGTCACGGCTGAAATGCCCATGACTACTGGTCTACTGGTTCGGTGTTGAATTGGGATTGTACGATAACAACACCCTCACATATCATTTTCGAGTCTGCTAATATAAATATTTTCATTTCTTCTAAGCAGGATACAAAATTGTCCAAAACATTACCCCGACTAAGCCAATGGACATTACTGTGTAGTGGGAGGTCTGCATATTCGCTGTCCAATTCTTGCAGAAGGGACTTAAATTATCTGTGAGTCAGTGAAGAACAAGAAACTATGAAGTTAACTATTTTCACAACAGTCTCCATCACAGAACTCAAGTTTTGTGACGAAATTTTCGCAACTAAATTTTCCTGATGTATAATGCAATTAAAACTCATTACATTGCAATTAAAACTCATTACAATACAATTAAAACTCATTACTTTGCGTTCAATATGATTTTCAAGAAGCTTAACAACATTTTTCTTTTATTGTTATTTTTTTCAACTTATGTCAGTCATACGTGTCTCAGTTGATCTTGCAGAAGCTGGTATTTCTTAAATTCGCGACAGTATTGTTTCAGCGTTTGGGAAATCACTGAACAAAATTTTAGCACTTCTCAGAAAAGTAGTTTTGATAAATTCTCCATCTGTAAAAGGTTTATCTTTCTCAGCTATACGTTGAGCAATTGTGTAACTACATTCGTTGGCTTTATTTTGGGTTCCAAGCATTTGAACAAAAACGGAATTGCTTTTTTGGTAACTAGAAATAACCCAATTTAGGGCTTCCCTTTTCTCATCAGGGTTTTTAGATGTCGTCTGGTGTCTCAGTTTGACAGCGTCTTTGTACGCTTGATGTACGACATACAACAGATCCACGGCAGAATGCACACACAGCACGATCATTTTGCTGTACAAATCCATACTCAGTGCTCCAGAAATCTTGAAATGGGAGAACGTCAAGGTTTTGTCTTTTGTTATTGATCTCTGGGCACTATTGATAATTAATATTCTTTTCTCTCTAGACACGACCCGAAATTGTGGGGAGGGAGCCAGTCGATAAGATCGACCCCAGTACGCAACTGGTACTTAATCTAATGCTGATTATCTAAGTAATGATACTGCCCAAGTATTTACAGCCTTCACTAGATTTGGACCATTTCGCTTGGACTTCATTAGTTTCTTCACCCTTCTGATGTACTCCTTCTCAATTTTCGCTTCCATTTCTGTAGTTAGTACTCTGTCAGATTCTAATACTCCTAGATGCTTATAACTCTCTCCTCCTTTCAAAGATTTTCATATCTGGCCATCTGGTAATTGGATGCCTTCGCTGTTGACTACCTGTCCCCTTCTCATGACTAATATTACACACTTATCTATGCCAAATCCCATGCCTGTACCTTTGCTAAAGAGTCTTACCGACTGCATTAAGGAATTTCTTTTTCATTCTTACTAAAAAGCTTCAGATCATCCACATAGAGCAACTGGCTAATCTTTCCATTACTATTTCTGAACTGATTGCCTGCATTTATTATTAAGGTGGCGAGCTGGCAGAATCGTTAGCACACCGGGTGAAATGCTTTGCGGCATTTCGTCTATTTTCATGTTCTGAGTTCAAATTCCACCGAGGTCGACTTTGCCTTTCATCCTTTCGGGGTCGATAAAATTAGTACCAGTTACGTACTGGTGTAAATCTAATCGACTTAATCCTCTCCCCCAAATTTGAGACCTTGTGCTTCCTGTGGAAAGGATTATTATTACTGTTGATGCAGTTATTGTTGTTTTTGTCGTTGTCATAGATGCTGCCATTGTTGTTGTCGTTCTTGCTGTTGTAGTGTCGTGTATAGTGGTAATGGTGAAATGATGTAGGGGTCAATATGTTTTGTGTCAAGGTCAAAACATGGATAAACATTTCCTAATTTAAAAATAAAATAATAATAAATCCTTTCTAGAACCGGCAATCCTGTTTCAAGCCCTAGTTCAACTTTTTTAAATTCTCTGGTCAATCCAGATTTGGTCTAAGGGACCAAATCATTCCTCTTCCCGATATTTTAAACCCTGTTCTTGCTTTTACTCAAATGAAACCTTTCTGTGATGATCAGATTCAGTCCCACCCCACGGATTCATAATATCCGATCGATTATATTTTTCTCCCAAAATGTACCACTCTGGGCCAATGGTAGAGACAGGGAGATCCAAAAATTCTATGTTGTGTTTAATACCAACATTTTGATCCCGAGTTCAAATCCCACCATAAGTGACTTTATGTTTTATCTTTCTTCCAGGATTTCATAAAATTCTATATCAGTCAAATACTAGGGGCCCCTATAATTGTTTGGTCCCTATCCTAAACCCTGTGATCCTTTGCCTAAGTTAGAAATCCTTCTTTCTACAGTAATGAATGGACATATCTAATTACAGTAATTATTGACATATAGGTTAATGAATAAATTAATAAATTACGTAGTTGTTATTTTTTTTTTTTTTCCTAGTGAAAAATATTAAAATTTTCAAGAAAAACACAAACATCCTCCTCTTGACCTCATTTTCTTAAATGTTTTCGTTTGTTTAGCTTTTAATTACTCTTGACTGACAATCCATTACGTCGTAGTCGTCTGCTTTCGAAACCCTACCTTCCAACCCGGATCTAACAGCAATAACATCATTGTGTTGACCTCAACCTATTGTTATGACTTGGAGGACACTTCGGTCTTGTTCCTTTCTGTTGTTGTTTAGCCCCGGGTCAACTCTGATCAGGCAAATTTATGATCAAAGACGTTCTGGAATCATATTTTTGAAGATTTACCCAGAAATACATTAACAATTGTATTTCTCTATAAAAATACAGTAACCCCTCGAATATCGCGGGTGTTACGTTCCAACCACACAACCCCACCCGCGATTGGTGAAAATCTGCGAAGTAGAAACAGTACTGTACTGTATATTTTTTTAAAATTACTTTTATAACTTGTATATATTTATTTTATTATAAATGCAAAACAACACCACGGAGGAATCGACGTAAAGTGGAAAAATAAACCGCGATAGGTGGACCGCGATAGGGCGAGGGATTACTGTATATCGCTCACGCTGTGTGTGTTTGTCGGTGTATGTGCATGTGTGTAAGGAATTTCATTAGGACGACAAAGTAGATTTTTAAAATAATTAAAAGATAATCTAATGGCATATTTTCTGTTTGTAAATATACACACACATACCCCCACACACATACCTCCACACACACACACACACACACACACACACACACACACACACAAACACAGACTCGCTTGGTGCGAGGTGGACAGTAAAAATTTAGGTTACAAATTTTTGGTTGTTGCTTATATCCCAGCAATGGACCACCGCATCATCATTCCATAAAATGTGTTTATGAGGAGAAAAATATTGATAAACATCAATACATGTCAGAGTGACAAAGAAACGATTTAAGTACCAGCTGGTCGTGAGATGTGCTAGAAACAACAGCTACATTTCTCTTAAATCATCTATATTCTTGGTCTGAAAATTATTCTGAAATTATAAACAGAAACGAATTGCAGATTCGGATTGTCCGTATTTCGAAACTATGATAAAGAAAAAGTTCGCAAGTCGAAATTATAGGATTCATAGAAGAGCGAGGTTAATGAAAAAATTTTTAAAGTCCTCACTATTGTTTCCTATTCTGTTTGAAAATAAAGGAAGTGTGAATTGTAATGGTGTTTGTTTGTCGATTGCCAAGAATATTTTTTTTTTTAACTTTTAAGGCTCCCCCCATCGTTTTGAAGTGCATAAAATAAAATTTTTAAAAACTGTCAAAAATCGGTACTAAG
>NC_069005.1:35102975-35103968 GCF_001194135.2 Octopus bimaculoides
ATATATGCAGACATTCTTTTCTACTCTAGGCACAAGGCCCGAAATTTTGAGGGAGGGGGCCAGTCGATTAGATCAACCCTAGTACGCAACTGGTACTTAATTTACCGACCCCGAAAGGATGAAAGGCAAAGTCGACCTCAGTGGAATTTGAACTCAGATCGTAAAGGAAGACGAAATACCGCTAAGCATTTCGCCCGGCGTGCTAACGATTCTGCCAGCTCGCCCCCTTATATATGCAGACATATTGTTTATGAAACTTGCCTATATACTATGTGTGTGTGTGTGTGTGTGTGTGTATTTGCGCTTGTCCCCCACCACCGCTTGATAATCAGTGTTGATATGTTTAAGTTCCCTCAACTTAGCAGTTCAGCATGAGAGACCAATAGAATAAATACTTACTCGGCTTTAAAAAGTGCTGGGGGTCTATTTCTTTGACGAAAACCTTACAGGGCGTTGCCCCAGCATGGCCGCGGCCAAATGACTGAAGCTAGTAAAAAGAAAATGCTATATATGTGTAATTTCTTTACTCCCCACAAGGGGCTACACACAGAGGGGACAAACAAAGACAGACAAACGGATTAAGTCGATTATATCGACCCCAGTGCGTCACTGGTACTTATTTAATCGACCCCGAAAGGATGAAAGGCAAAGTCGAACTCAGCGGAATTTGAACTCAGAACTTAGCGGCAGACGAAATACCGCTAAGCATTTCGCCCGGCGTGCTAACGGTTCTGCCAGCTCCTCGCCGCCTTAAATATTCCTAAATGGTATATGTGTGTGTAGTGGTTCAATCTCTATCCCTGTGTATTATGCATGTTTATATTACATATATAGCATATGTGTGTGTGTGAGCGTGTATAACACAAACTAATATATGTAAGCATATATATATATATATGTATACATACATACGTACACATATATATATATATATATATACATACATACGTACACGTATATATATATATATATATATATATATATATATATATA
>NC_069005.1:35104022-35104239 GCF_001194135.2 Octopus bimaculoides
ATAAGCATATATATATATATATATATATATATATATGTATGTATATATATTTTTTTATATATATATATACATATATATAATTAGCTTAATGATGCTGGGCCAGTGCCCTGCTACTCTGGAGTTTCCACATTGTGCAACTGCTTTTCAGGCAAGTCAAAAGATATATATATATATATATATACATGTGTGTGATTGTGTGTGTGTGTAAAATTTATAT
>NC_069005.1:35104376-35106245 GCF_001194135.2 Octopus bimaculoides
TCTGTGCTTCTCCATACGTGTGTGTATGTAAATATGAGCGTTTAACCACACGCACGTATATGTGTGTGTGTGTGTGTGTGTGTGTGTGTGTGTGGCTTTATAGAAAGATAGAGTGTTGTCGGTGTTGAAGAAGGAGAGTAAGGAGGAGAGAAATGGTGAGAGAGGGAGAGACAGACAAAGAGAGAAGGAGAAAGAGAGAGAGAGGGGGGAAGAAGGAGAGAGAAGGTGTTTTAAGTTATAATATTTTGATGGAATTGGCTGGAATGAGTGGTGGAACGGAGGGGGTGAAGGTGAGGGAATGTTGGAGATGGTCGAGGGGCGGGGGTAAGATGAGGGTAGGGTAGGGACGAAGGAGGAGGAGTGTTAAGAATGGCAACGGAAAGATTGCAATGTCGTTGTTGGTGGTGGTGGTGGTGTTGATTGAACAGCGATGGTGGCGACGGGGATGATGATTGTGGCATGGTGGTGACTGCGATGTTTGTGATGATGATGATTGTAGAAATGACTGTGGAGATTATTGTAGTAGCAGGGTTGAGGCCATGTGACGCTTGAGCCATAGAAGAGGGGGGAGGAGAAAGAAAGAAAGAAAGAAAGAGAAGATCGAGTCTGGAGGAGGAAGACGAGAATATGATAATGAACAAAGTTTTCAGAGGTATCGATAATGATGATGATGAGGAGGAGGAGGAGGAGGAGGAGGAGGAGGACAATTGTGATAAATATAATGGTGGTGATGATAACGATAGTGAGAAGGTGTGTAAAGAGGAGGAGGGGAGGAGGAGGAGGAGTGTGTCCAAGTGTGTCGGGGGGGAGGAGAAAGAAGAGGAGGAGGGTTCGAATGAGTGGCACTCAGTGGAACGCCACCAGTTGGCTCATATAAAAGCCACGGAGAGACCCTGTGCCGTCAGTCGTTGCAAAAACCACTGCCAGGCAACACACACAAGTGTTGTACACTCTTTCTCTCTCTTCTCTCCTTTCTTTCTCTCTTTCGAACTCCCTCTCTCTCTTAGACCATCTCTCTCTCTCTCTCTCTCTTTTATTACCTATATATATATATATACACATATATATACATCTCTCCACACACCTCTCTACCCTGTTATCTCCCTTCCTTAACCCTTTCCGTCTACTTTCTCATGCCATCGCCTTCCTTCTTTACTCTTTCTTCCCTTTTTACCCTCATATTACTACCACTACTACCACCACTACTACTACTACTACTACTACTAACACCACTTGTTAGCTGGGCGGAACGCTGGAATCGGTCTGGTCCCGTGATGACGTCATCATTGCAACGTGTTTCTCACCTCCGGCACCAAGACGTCTTTTTTCTGTTTCATTTGACACCAACGTGAATAAGCACGACATTTACGGAGACATGTGGCGCCATCTGTGGACGTGTTTTTTCTAACCTTTACCAACCTTTCAACTGTTTCACCTCTGACAATGATTTCTCCAGCCTGACCAGTCCTTCGATCCACTGACCTGGACTATTTCAGCCGTTTTATAAATTAATTATTTTTTAATTAATTTTAAAAATATTTTGGTACGAAACCGTTTGGTGGCTCCTGACCAGAACACAGCAAGATCGAGAACAGAAAATAAAAAAGAAAACAAACAAAAAAGTACAAAAAAAAACTTTGAGAAATTTTAAGCATCGCAATTCATTGATCAGATATTGATGAGAAATTACTGATGATGCGATTGATGACGATAAACATGATGATGATGATAATGATGATGATGACGATGAATTCCAACAGAATCGATAATGACGATGACAACATGAAGGACAATTTGTAACACTTGAGGAAAAAAACTCCCAACTACATACTGTGAGTAAATATATATATATATATATATATATATATA
>NC_069005.1:35106749-35110415 GCF_001194135.2 Octopus bimaculoides
TATATATATATATATATATATATATATATATATATAGGTGTGTCTGTGTGTGTATGCGTATACACATTATATATGCACACTCGCTTGCACTTCCTTTTTTATTCTATTGAAATTATCAACAATCGATAACGACAGCAACAACAACAACAAGATCGAAATAGAATGAAAAATGAGAGAAGAATGGAACAATCATTTCGGACGAATATATTGCGTTAATGGCACAATGCTGCCGTTGGCTGCGTTTGTTTAGAGGACAAACCATTACAGCAGTCGTAGAGTCCATTGCAGACATCGACGTGTCCCGACATCGTGAATGAAGCTGCTGACTACTAAAAGCAACATAAATTTATATATCTATTTTATTTTATTTTTTAAAAAAATATTTCACTGAATTCTAGAAAATTTGTGGCAGTAACATTAATGTATTTTAAATCGCTGTTGAGACATTAATTTTAGATTTCAATTAGAAATTTAATTATCATATATGATTGACCTTTACCATTTGTTGCTGCTGAACACTCTTGTATACATCTATATTTATACACACACATCCCATTATATACATCTTTGTATGTTTTGTATGTGTATATATAGAGAGAGACATCGATACGTACGATTGTCGTGAAATTTAACCGAAAGAGGAAAAATTGACGAAACAAGATGAACGAAGAGAAAATAAACGAGTGATAAATACAGGAATGAAGGAATAACAGAATAAAGGAATGAAAAGGATGTAAAACAAAGAATGAAATGATTCCGGGATGAAACACGTGATAATGATGATATGTCGATGATGATAATGATGATGATGAACGGGAAGACAGACCTGAAAGTTGACATAATGAAGAAGGAAGAGAAAGAGACCAGAGTGCAATGAAGATTTGCCCTAATTAACATCCTAATTAAGAAGTTCGACGCAGCAGCGAGGAGAGAGGGAGAGAGGCGTTTGTTAGCAACTGTTACTCCAGGAGACGCATTCAGGTAGTACAACTATAAGCTTTTACTGCATTACTGCCACCACATCACCATAATTATCATCATCATCATCATTATCATCGTCATCATCATTAACAACACCATAAATGCCACACACAACCAATCACACTCACCAAAATAGCTCCATCGTTGTCTATTTTTTGCATCATCTCCGTAGAGCAAGAGGTAAGCTCCGAGAAACGAGTCAATACGACATAGCGATTTCGATCCCAGCTTGAAACGAATTTACCTGAAAAATGCAAATCCTATTTCGCTATTTGTGGTGTTTCGTCTCAAATCCAACAACAATATCATCATTTTCTGAAATAGCACCTTGACTGATACTGTAGCCTATACACTACAACTAGCACCTGTACCAAACACTCTAAGTACCACTACCGTCACATCTGCTGCTTCTAGCACTGCTATTGTCAAATAATTGAGCTTACTCTAATTGCTTATGTTTTAATTAACAGAACAACAACAACAATAACTACTACTACTATTGCTTTTACTGTTGCTGCTGCTGATGTTGCTACCTTAGTGAATTAGTATGTAATTACTGCTATTAACTGTTTGTCATCATCATCATTTTTACTATCGTCATCGCCAACACCACCATCAACTAGACGACTACTACTACTACTACTACTACTGCTGCTGCTGCTGCTGCTAATACTACTACTACTATTACTACCACTACTACTACTGCTAGATCAATACTGATATTTTTCTTAAAAAGTAGCGAAGTGAATAACTGAGCTGGACAGAAATAACAAAACTTCGAGTTTTTGTAGTACAACAATACTTGCTGCTGCTGCTGCCGCCGTTACTACTACTACTACTACTACTACTACTACTACTACTACTAGCAGAAATGCTTCAACGTCCCTTTTTCTCTCAATCTCAAAAGTTGTAATTGTCCGATAACAGACGGGAAAGGATTCAAAGAAAGCAAAAAAAAAAAAGGTTGGGGGGGGGGGAAATGGAAGTTGAATGAAAAGAAAAGAAAGAAGAAAGAGGGGTGGGAACAAGGGGACAAAAAGGGTCTTTTTGTATTATTTATGAAGTGTTGGGGGCCGGAAGAAAATTAAGAAAACAAAAAAGAAATTGTGGGGAGGCGGTGTAAAAGAAAGGAAAAAAAGGGAAAGAATGAACTTTGGTTGGTGATCATGTTTGATAATGTTGTTTGATAATGTTTGATAATGTTTGATAAGGCCAAGGTATTTCAAAGGATGATAATGTGTTGGGGAGTGAGGAGGTAAGATGTGAAAGTGAAAGTTATAGTGTCAGTGGTGATGGTGGGAGGAGGAGGTGGGGAAGTGAAAGTAGAGAGCAAGACTAAGAGTAAATTATAGAAAGAGGGGGGTTGGAGCTGAAGGAGAGAATGAGTGTGGGTGCGTGTGTGAAAAGATGACAAAAAGAGAGTGGCGAGAGTGATGAAGAAGAAGAAGACGAAGAAAAACAAGAAAAAGGACGAAATTCATTAAAATGAAGACTAAAAACCAAAAAGAACGGTTAATGAAAAAGTAGGATCATCATCATCATCATCAACATCGACATTTGTGGCGCTGTCCAGCAGAAAGAGTAGCAGCAACAGCAGCAGCAGCAGCAGCAATTTCAAGGTGTATAAAAATGTGGTTAATGATGGGCGGAGCCTTATCACCAATGGAATCACCAAGTCACACCTCTTTTATCTGACATCGCTCCTCCTACTTCCCCCTCCTTCTCTCCTTGTGACGTCCAAACTTTTAAGATTCAACCCACCTCAACGTTCACCTATTGACCCAGCCTCTTCCTCCTCCTTCTTCTCTAACTACTCCACCTTCTCTATCCCCCCCTGCTCTTTCTTCATTCTTTTACACACTGTCCACAGAAGCTGTCCTGCCTCACTTCACTACAAAGTCTGGCTCCACGCTTACAGACACAAGATGCTCTCCAGACTAAGAAAAAGAATTTTCCAGCAAACCGTATTCCTACCTGCTCAGCCATTCTAACAGTTTCAGCAGCCCAAGAACAGACAGACAGGCAGACAGACGGAAGCATATGCATTACCTGTTATATATATATATATATATATTTATTTATATATATATATATATATACACACACATGTATATACTCAACCATATATATATATATATATATATATATAGATATATATATATAGACATATAGATATATATATATATAATGTGTCGATTGTGTGAGAATTCCACAGACCAGAAGGAACTGAAACGAAGATAAGACCCACTTCAGTTGGCGATTGATAGAAATCGATTTCGATTGATTTCACTTTTCCATGCGGCAAGAATGAAACTTGTTGAATTAGAAAAACAACCGAGGAATTCTGACCAGGCATTGAAAAAAAGGGAGATGAGGGAGCGCTGAGTGTCCCGAAATGTGGGGCCTGTCTGTGGGAAAGAATGGAGACAACAGAGGGAGACGGAAAGCAGCGGCAGTGATGAAGATGACGGCGGCGAAGGAGGCGGAGGAGGCAAGTCGGTGGTTGTGGCCCTCTCGGCTCTTGTGCACTTGGAGAGGACGATGAAGAAAAGAGACAAAGAAGAAAAAAAGAACTAATATATATGTGTGTGTGTGAATTGTGCACATACGTATATCATAAATGTATGTATGTATATACATATATATATATATATATATATATATATATATATATATATATATATA
>NC_069005.1:35111825-35112295 GCF_001194135.2 Octopus bimaculoides
ATACATATATATATATATATATACATACATATATATATATATATATATATATATGTACACAATGGCATATATGTATCATACAGATATATGTATATAAATGTATATGCATACATATATACATATATACATCCTACACCTCCCCAATTTAATTTGATTCCAACTATCCCACTTTATCACACACACACACACACACACACACACACACACACGTATGTATATGTGTGTTGCAACAGATTACAATTTCCTACATTGTTTCGGCATTAATGATCTCGTCAGAAATATTCTGATGAAGTCATTAACACTGAAACAAAATTTCATATTATAAACTCTAATTAAATAATAGTCAAATACCTTGCCTTTAACTACATTCATTCCTTTGCTTCGATTTCTCTTCGTGACCCCACCTCCATCCATTAAATATATATATATATATATATATATATATATATATATATATATATATATATATA
>NC_069005.1:35116095-35120623 GCF_001194135.2 Octopus bimaculoides
TATATATATATATATATATATATATATATATAAATCCCAAAACGGAATATTAACGTATAAAATATTCGCCGCCGGATCCCTCGTCTGCCGGTCAACATTTTCTCCTCTCTTACTATTTCTCTTTTTTTTATATCCATTGAAGATTTATTCCAGGCGTTACCCATCATTGTCGGGTTTGCTCGAGCCCTAATTGCTCGCGCCAAATATTGCGGGTGCCGCCGATATACGAAGTTCGCAGTCTTATCGTTAAAGGCACGAAACCGAATATTAGTATTTTTGGTCGATAACTGATGAAGAATTTGGGTCCTTCTATGTCTGTTTTGTAGTATTTAACGGATTTTTCATTTATTGCGTGACTGAACGCCACTCATCTCGACTTTTGTTAATACACACACACACACACACACATATATATATATATGATATACATAGATGTACATATTATTCATTCGTTTATGATGCATCATAGGCATTCACGACAGGTCGGACACCCTAGCGTATACCAAACAACGTATGATCGACACAACGTGTGCTTTGGACACGTTGTGTCGATCATACGATTTTCTCTGTGTGCACAACCTGAATATTCAGTCGACCATAGGTGGTGACCACAGGTTAATGCAACCCTACCTGGTGCAAGTACCCGATTCTCTCAAGAATCCTTATCATTATTATTATTATTATTATTATTATTATTATTATCATTATTATTATTATTGTGTAAGATATTATATAGGATATAATAAATAGGCGCGGTTTCGAGCAATGCTATCGCTGGATTGTCTTCTTAAATATGAGCGGCTCGGGTGTGGCTTTTGAGTCCTGAAAGACACTTATACTGCTTCCTGAAATGATGGCAACCATGGCAGACTCTTGCAACAGGTTTTCAGAAAGTGTTTCACTCAGACTGATGCATGCATTCCGGACATCACGGAATTTTTCACTCAGAGTTTTTACAGCTGTAGCCAGCCGTACTCTATGACGTACGTTAGAGATGTGAAAATCAAGCGATATCTGATGCTTTTTAAAGCCAAGAAAGGCCTTGCGTCAAACCCGCTTCTAAACAACAAAACAACTAAGCAACACCATTGTATGCAAACAAAGTCGCAGACGCTACATCAGAGTTTTCCTTCTGCGAGAGAGAGAGAGAGACTCTAAACAAAATCTGGGGCCATGCCGCTCCCATTTGTCCGATGGACGGTGACTCTCACGAGTTCATTCCGCCCTTTAACGGGTTTTATTTTCCGTCTTATGAAAACCTCTCTCTTTGCCAAACAGGCTCGATAGGGCTGCCAGGTTTAGCTACTGACTAACTGACCGTCCGACCATGCAACAAGTTGTACTGGGGGACACACACATGCATATATATATATATATATATATATATATTAGCCATGCTCGCTCGACAGTGATGGTTGTGCGTATTATTATAAATAATAATAATAATAATAATAATAATAATAAATAAATAAATAAATAAATAAATAAATAAAACAACGACATATAGAGGGTTGGGGAGGTAAAGGGAGGGGAGACGAACAATAACAGTAAAGACATTAATTGATAGATAATTGTTTCTAATTAAAGTACAACGCCTGAAATGTTGAGGATTAGTCGAATAAATCTACGCAAGTATTCCATTAGTACTTTATTTTATTGACCCCGTAGGGATGAAAGGTAATGTTCACAGCGGCGTGATTTGAACTCAGAATGTAAAGAGCCGGAATAAATACCAGAAAGTATTTCCTCCGACTCATTACCGGGTTCGCTGCCTTAGATACAGAATAATGATAAAGTAGGAAGATTAAATGAAATAACAAAAATATAAGCAAGAAAGTATCGCACCCACCTCAGGCAAGTGTCGTTGCTCAGTGTTGTCGGCCAAGCTACAGCCACAGAGAATAGGTTCATTTAACTGTGAGAAGTGACATTTACCGAGGTTTTATCAAATTTCTTTGGTATACCCTTCTCTCTACACTCACCTTCCACTTCAAACACCCAGTATCTGAGATCGTTCCCCTGTAGGGAGCGCTCTCCTTTCCTTTGGGAGTCTTCTCTCTCTCTCTTTCTCCCTCTGGTGAAGATGATGCAGCTGCTCTCAACCATCGCAAAACAATAGCAAGGTGTGCTCCAACTAGAGGATGATAGTCCCTCTTTTACTTTAGAAAATTACTATTTTTAAATCTCACAACGAGAGATATTCAGTACTTTGGAGTAAAGATTCTTGCTAACATAACAGATATTGTTTTGAGCTGAGTGGGGGGTGCTAGATGCCCATGTTCGAAAATATAAGGACACAGATCGTGTCGTATAGCCAACTGGAGACGATGTCTCCCGGGGCTAAATTACAGCAACATTCGTCCTAAACCAGGACTGCCATGTTATGTTGGCAAACAGTCTTTACCCTCTTTTACTTCCTGGCCGTTTGATCTTCACATTGACTATTTGGCGGGTTTTTCGGCAATCTTTGGACTTACGATCCGTTGTCTTCTTGCAACAAAAAAGTTTCTAGGGTTTGTTGGTGTTGTTCCTGTCCCCTTTTCCACCTTCTTCACTAGTTTCTGTGGGCAGAAGAAAGCTCACCAGTGGTTTATAACTGCCACATTTCCAAAAACTAGCTTTCTACCGTTCACCATCCGGTTTTCCTTTTGCAGGGTCCATACAGATTCCACCCGATTGTACAGTGTTTCTTCTTAACTTTCCTACCCCCCCCCCATTCCCCATACCCTGTCACAAAACGACGATTCAACTCATATTTTTGTTTCTTTTCTTTTTCTTTTTCTTTTTTTTGATTCTCTGTGAATGTTTCTAACAATTTTTTTCTTTACCACAAGCGATATTTACAAAACGTAAAATATAAATATATTCAAGGATAAATCTTATATCAAAAATTTTCGGAGATTATTGTAAGGGATTTCGCAGTTACAAGTCAAGCAAATTATCCGGAATGTCTCCTTACGGATTCGTGCGGCCCCTATGTTATATTATCAAACGGGGCTCTGGCTCCACTCATATTAAACGAGGATCCGTCTCCAGTTATATTAGACAAATGACTGTCCCTATCTTCCTGTTATATTAAATTAAGTAACTTTAGTAGAAGCCCTTTCATTGGTTGCTCAGTAAGATTGTCATTACTGTAGTTTAATCCAACCAAATCTTCTTGCTTTAATCCGATTAGCTCCATATTAATCCCTCTGTAAAACAAGCAGTAACTTACAACTCAGCCCCGAGACTATTGTTGTCGGTCCTCTTAGGATCATTGCTTTATTCCGTATCCACACCGGTTGTTGTTGTTGTCGTTATTATTATTATTATTATTACTAGTGTTGTTGTTGTTATCGTCAATATTAATAATATTACCACTAATATCGTCATCATCATCATCGGGGCTTAGCTATTTTCGTTTACCTCAGCAAATAATACATAGAGCTGTGCTTCAGGTGTTTATGTGTGAGTTTTACGAATGCGAGTGTGTTGGGTATGAAGAGACATATATATAAGTATATATGTATGACTGTACCCACACACACACACACACACACACACGTGGCTGCGTGTGGGAAAGTTGCTTTTTCTGTCACTCTCCACGAGAACTTAATGACTAAGGCACGTGCCAGTGCGTTTACAAGATTCTGACTAATGGCCGTCGGAGTCAACGACTACTGACCTAAACATACAGACATATATACACATATACATGTGTATATAATAACAATATAATATGTGTATATATATATATATATATATATATATATATATATATATATATATATATATATATATATATATATATATATATATATATATATATATACATACATACATACATACATATGTACACATACAATCGTGTGTGTATATATACATATATATATATATATCCATATACATATATGTATATGTGTATATATGATGATTTCTCCGTTTTCACAAATGATTGACGACTCCTTGTACTTCTTCGGTGTCAATGACATTTCTGCCTTTCTATCCATGACCTCTCGGATGACAATCCAGTTCCGTTGCAGACCTGCACGGTTTGAAAAACAGGAGACAGACGTAAGTTCTGTCTGTGCACGTTGCCACTCTTCTATCGCCCAAGGACTTTCAGAAGACGAAATGACAAATGGGATACACGATAAAGAGGCACATTGGATTATAATGATAAACAACACGACTAGCACTGTCTAAGTATCCAAATTTATTTAATTTGCTTTTCGGGAAGGACTGCTCCAACGAAGTCGCGTATTGTCCTTGCCTTCGAAACGCGGAGTAGATGAGACAGAGACAACTGGAGAAGGCAAATATTCTGTATGTTGCATGTCTCGTTTCTCTGTTTGTTTTTTTCGTTGTTCGAAAAAAAGTTCGTTTTCTGTCTTCGTCTTCATGTTTTCGTTTCTCATTGGGCTTAAAATTTTTTGTGATGTCCTGTACCTATATATGAATGTATGTATACATATACATGTAGGTATGTATATATATGTATGGATATATGCATATATTTATATATTATTTATGTTATTATATATAT
>NC_069005.1:35121271-35122159 GCF_001194135.2 Octopus bimaculoides
GTGCATTTATACATATATTATCAATATTCGGCAGAAGTTACTCGCTGATTCAAAGGTCGAAAGATTCGTGCGTAACCTTTGATAAATGTCCAAGCACGAAACTCTCGGCCTCTGAGTCACGTTTTAAGTCCTAGCTTCCTGTTTGTATCACCAAACCCACACCCAAAATGTGTGCCGCTTATGAAACTGAGATACATTTAATCCGTCCCATGCACAAAACTGTTGGCCCTTCAGTCACTAAACATACTTCACAGCTAGAATAATAAATAAACACACACACACACACACACACACACACGTATATGCTTTTAGTCTTTTAATGTGTTCAGTCGTAGGACTGCGGCCATATTGGAGCAAACACACCAAATCCCGTCATCCACAATAGAGGTACTTCAACAACAATAAAAAGAAGAAGAGTTCGAAAGAAAATAGAATAAATGAAAAAAAAAGGCGGCTGTGACTGAGAATTCAATGTTAATGTTTAATAAAGGGAGACGTGAGTCAGACGTTGGCGTGGGAGTCATCACAATGAGTGGAGGGGCAAAATTTGAAGGGACACACACACACACACACACACACACACGTACACGTACACACAAACGCACACACACGTACACGTACACACAAACACACACACACGTACACGCGCACATTTACATACACATCTTTATTATTTAGATTTAAAGTAAAATAAGTGACTCAAGGACCCAGACTTTCGTGGCTGATGTCTGAGTATATTTGTGTGTGTGTGTGTGTGTGGATTTGTCTTTATACCCACGTATACGCATATATATAGATACATACACATACACACTCATATAAAACGCACAATGTATAATGGGCACATAAAATGGTATTGCATGCTTGTATATATATATACATATGTAT
>NC_069005.1:35122237-35124796 GCF_001194135.2 Octopus bimaculoides
ATATATATGTATATATGCGTGTATGTGAGTATGAACGTGATGTTTATACACACAAACACACACAGCTATAATTGTTTTTAGAGGCACTTAGCTATATTATTAGTATATTGAACGCCACTACATCTCCTAAAAAGAAATTGTAATTAACAAGACTTGTGGTTTTTATTATAACACTATATATATATAAATACACATCATCACTTTTATGTCCGGACAGCTGAGGTGAACATGCTCCACTGAGGAGATGGAATAACGCCGAAACATCATCATTCATTTTTCCATTCAGTTTTAAAGTCAGCATCCACTTGTAGCTGCATCGATTTAGGATTATTAATCCATATTTGTCGTGTTATCTCTTATTGTTTGTTGTTTTCAGATAGTAAACAGAAACAACCTCGAGGGAGTTTCTGTTTACTAACTGCAACGACGATATCAAAATTTTTCAAGTTAGTGTATTACATAAGTGAAGCTGTACTCTATTCACAGGCACATATATTTCCTTATATAAAATGTATGTATGTGTGTATGTATATATGTATGTGTGTGTGTGTGTGTACACTCATCTCCACCCCTTTGCATATACACGATATTGTGACTGATAAAATACAAACGCAGAATCTCGTGATTTTGTTATTGTTGTCTGTTGGTATTGTTACTGTGTGTGTGTGTGTGTGTGTGTGTGTGTGTGTGTTCGTATGTGTATATGTATAGTGTGGGTGTGGCGTGTGTGTGTGTGGAACATATGCTTTCCCTCTTTCTTTCTTTCTTTCTTTCTCTCTCTCTCTCTCTCTCACTATATATATATATATGCGAATATATGTACATACGTATGTATGTATGTATGTATGCAGCTGTGTCTGTATTTGTGTGTGCGTATGCTGTGTGTATGTAGAAGGTGGACATCTGTTGACAATTTTCGTTATGTCACCAGACATAATTCAAGAGGATTAACTTGTAACAAGTCACTCTATTTCCCCTTCTCTAATATCAAATATATTTTAATTAAATGACACCCCACCCCCCTCTTTACTACTACTACTGCTGCTGCTGCTGCTGCTACTTTTGATTCAAAGTGTTTTCGTTAAGTTTCTGCCGATGAAGTGCGAGGATTATTGAAGTATCAGATAAGATATCTAGTGGTATTACTTTCCGGGTCTCTACGATCTGGGTTCAAATCTCGCCACGGTTATCTTTAGGTCTAAGGTTCTATGTTGTTTGAGATTCAGGAATATTTCAGGATCTCCATCTCTTTCATGCTCTTCTTCGCTGTCAGACGAAGAACCCGCACCCTAAATGCTGCATTTCCTCATTCCCATGTACAGATCGAGGATCTCACCGCTTGACTATTTCCAACACAGGCATCAGTTTTATTGGGGCCCATTTTATGACACCTTGATCACAACCTAGGAGATAGTCTGGAGGAGTTGGACCTGCCAGAAACAACAATCAAACTTTTTTAAAACAACATATCATCTTCAAAAAGGAAGAACATGTTGGACAGTGTAGTTCTATGTATAAAAATGTGGCATGGTCACGGTAGGAATGTCTTTCATCATATGTCTCATCACATACGGTTAACCTGGTTCTAAACAACAACATATACAGGACAGCTATTTCCTTGGCCGAGCATGCAAGATTTACTTCATCATTGTACCTATTTATGCTGAGAAGAACTGAGTTATCGAAATTATTTCCAAGGTTCAGGGTCTGGACAAGGATCCAAAACAATATCTCACCGTATTCCACTGGATTTCACGCCTGTCCCCTGTACATAACAACCTCTCTCGAACAGTAACTTCCATATAGATTTGTTCTGAGTTTGGTCTGGAGGTCAACGACCCCACAAAACCTCCACCACCACCACCATCTTACTCCTCCCCCACTCCTCCCACAGTACCCCCTCCTCCCCCAGTCCAATAAAGTCGCTGGGGGTTTCTCATCTTTCACTTCCTTATTTCTACACAACACAATACTTTCACACGCACAACACATACAGACGCGCACATATATATATACCCTTCTTTACAAATGTATATATCATATATCCAATATGTAAGTCTCAGCCATTCTACACATGCATACATACATATGTATGTATGTATGTATGTATGTATGTATGTATGTATGTATGTATGTATGTATGTATGTATGTATGTATGTGTACATACATACACATGTGTCTGCATGTATGTGTATATTAAATGTGTGAATACACTGACACACATACGCACATACACAGACAGGCACAATTATTTATTTAACACGTATAATAATATAATATTGTTGTAAGTATCCAGAAGTTATAATGGAAGGCTATGGTTGGTTTGGAGCTATATTCTTTTACTTGTTTCAGTCATTTGTCTGCAGCCATGCTGGAGCACCACCTTTTAGTTGAACAAATCAACCCCAGGACTTATTCTTTGTAAGCCTAGTACTTATTCTGTTAGTTCTTTTGCCGAACAGCAAGGTTACGATGATGTAAACACACCAACATCGGTTGTCAAGCAATGGAGAGAGTACAAACACAGACACACACAAATATATATATATATATATATA
>NC_069005.1:35124815-35126240 GCF_001194135.2 Octopus bimaculoides
ATACATACATATCATCATCATCATCGTTTAACGTCCCCTTTCCATGCTGGCATGGGTTGGACGGTTTGACTGGGGACTTGTGAGCCAGATGGCTGCACCAGGCTCCAGTCTGGTCTGGCAGAGTTTCTACAGCTGGGTGCCCTTCATCGGATAAATACAAATACATACACAGAAGTTATAATAGAAATTAAAATAAATCTCAGACTCTATATAAATATCACGTCTTCTATTCAGTTAAAGTTCGTTTTAATTCGAGTAAACACACAAACACACGTACATACATACATACATACAAATGTGTGTATGTGTGTGTATGTGTGTTAAAACTAAAATATTGACTACTGAAAACGATGCCCCAAAATATTCAAGTTAATTTGAATGGCTTCAAGAACCTCCAAGACAGGAATTCTTGAAGCCCTGTCAGTAACCAATACTTTAAGCTGCCAGAAATATTACGATACTCGATTGCATGAAAAATAACCAGTTTTTTTTAATTTATTTAACTTTCTGCCCTTTTCCCCACGTCTAATGACAAAATTCTGATGTAAGTATTTATGCATACATACATACACACACACATACACTGTATAGAAGGGGATATAATTGTTCCTTCTGTGATACACCTTTATCTATCTATCTATATAGATAGATAGATAGATAGATAGATAGATAGATAGATAGATAGATAGATAGATAGATAGATAGATAGATAGATACATAAAGGAGAGAGAGAAGGCCAACGTTTGTATTGTGTGTGGTGAAAAGGTTTGAAGAGTGATTGGTGGGGGAAGAGGGAGGTGGAAAGGGGAGGTGAGTCAGGGTAGATGATGGCAGGGTCGGGTAGGTGACTTGGTGGGGGTGGAGAAAGAAAAGGACGAGTAGAAGATATGGAGTGAGAGCATTCCGCTCTTCGTCCACCTCTCTTCACTGCAACATTGAGTACATTATAAGCAGGTGGGGCTGGCACCTGCTTACGTCACCCACCCGGCAATTGTGTATCCAAGTTTCTATAATACACACACACACACACGCATTTATATTCGCGCCCGCGAGCATGTAGGTTTGTGAGTGGGTGGGTGTGTATATATACAATGGTTATTGGTGTTAGTCATGGGATTGTTGTCGTACTGGATGAACGCCTTTGTAAGTTTTAGTCAATGCTATCGACTCTAGAACTTATTTCTGTCTGACCAGGACTATCGGACACTAAATCCGGGGTCAAATATCGCCAATCATCCAGCAGAAATTACAGTCATCTGCACACGCACACACACACACACACACACACACACACACTTCCTTTTTTTCGGTTTTGAAATGTGATTAACTTTTTTTTTTCTTTTTTCTTATTTTCTTTCCAGAAAAATCCTTTTAAACATCAAAGAGGGAAAAGAAGTGATTTTCTGTTCGTTATTGGAGGTGATC
>NC_069005.1:35126642-35132856 GCF_001194135.2 Octopus bimaculoides
GTGTAGATCGGACAGTTTCCACGGCAACAGAAAATAGCGTCGGCGAATTGGTCGATGAAGGGGCCGTGACTGTGACATTGAAAGTCGATTACAGAGCGGAAGACGAGTTTAAGCAGGACTCCAAATGTGAAATGCAAGTGAAGAATTTGGGTAAGCAGGAACCTGGTTCTGATTCTGGGCATGACTCAGTCTCTTCCTCAAGTGTCCTTGAAAATCCGACTGGTGATTCGGGGTCAGCTCATAGCGATGCGGAATCCGTGTCCCGTCCATCAACCGGGGCCCCAATCCAGGAGTCAGCAATGCTTTTAGCCGCGCCTTCTCCAACATTGCCAGTCACCAAGCGGAAACCTCCGTCATTATCGCAACTAGTTTCGATCGATAAGAAAACTCCGTCACCTGTGACCTCATCAACTTTGACATCAAGGTCAAGTCCATGTCCTTCGTCGTTCTCGTTGAATTCTCCTGCGACTCCGTCAACCACGTCGCCGCCATCAATGCCTTTATCAATGTCTTCTTCGTTGATATCTCCATCATCTCACCCGTCACACGAAACAACCGAAAGCTCGGCATCATCGCATACAATGTCCTCTTGCTTTCCTGCATTCTTGCCATCTTCTGACACAGCAGCTAAAGGCGAACCACCGGAACAAGCTTCTTCACTCGGACACCAACCGACACCGCCAACCACTTCCTCTGCTCTGTCTGACGTCACACGCGCTTCATCAATCGATCAACGTCGCTCTTTCGATTATCAACTGACTCATGCTTTGAAGGTGATTGCTTCTGACTCCAACACAAATTCAACTCTACGAAGCGATGATGGAACACCTATAGCGACCGACGAGTCGCCGAAACCGCAGAAACAACAACTTCAACAATTCACTTCGTCGCTTCGCTCCAATACTCCACTCGTTGTGCCTGCTTTTAACTCGACCCAGCAATCGGAGAAAGCGCCATCTTCGCCAAAAACAACCAATCAACGTTTCAGAACCAATAATATCTTGTCGCGCATGCTCTTACCAACTTTCAATGTTTCCTCTTCGGCGTTTTTCTCTTCGTCTGCTTCTTCTTCTCCGGGATCACCTTCATCTATCTCTCCCTCTTCACTCTACCCGCCTCCTTCTTCACTCGCCTCTGAAATTCCATTATCTCCGTTGCCTACAGCACCTCCACCAACACCGCCACCACCAACAACACCACCACCGCCGCCGCCGACTTCCTTGTTGACTTCCCCGACCTCAACGCCTCCATCGTCGTCTCCACCTTAGCCTCAGTTGGCTTCTTTGCCGAAGAAAATAGCACCGAAAGCAGGAAGGTTAATCAATCCGATCAGTGCAATTGACGGAACAATGGAACCTAAAGCTACAATGTTCAATGTCTGGACAATGATTGGTAAAAACGGACCAAATGATGAGATTAAAATAGTTAATTCTCCACAAAGTTGGCATTCACGTTTTTATCGTCTTCACCATCATGATCATAATTATCATCTACCTCTTCATCCTCCTCGTCTTTTTCATCCTCCTCATCATTGTCATTTACATATCACCAACAAACATTTGTATCTTTCAGGTCATCATAGAGTTCTCTTTGACGACCAGATGCTGCAAGAATCGGACATTGGTAAGCTTGATTCTGAAGACAGAATCCTAGTAAGTAGAGATAGCGGTGTCATTGTAAATGGTACGGGTCCGGCTCTGACCATTGCTTCCGAGGTGTGGGATACGCATGAAGAGAGCTGGAATACTTTATCTAAATTTGATGGCTATTGCAACAGAAGCCACATGAACAGCGGCAAAGGCGACCGAGACGTCGCTGACGGTGACCCAACTCACTCCTTGACACTTATAAAAGCAGACGATAATATTAAGAGAAATACCACCACCACCACCATGACCACGGCTGCAAATAATAATAATAATAATAATAATAATAATAATAATAATAATAATAATAATAGCAGCAGCAGCAGAACAGAAAAAGCGCGCTGTCGGAGACAAATGTTGAAAAGGGAAACGTTAGGTGACGATCAAAGTTGCATTGAGTTTAGTGGAAATGTGTTGTTTGTGAAGTTTAAACGGGTAGATGAAACAAAGGGTGGAATAGAAGAGATAAAAGAAGCGCTGGCAGAACTAAAATGGAAGAGACAAAGAAAGGGAATGGTCGAAGAATTTACTATACAAAGTGGAATCTCCAGGGAAGAATACAGGAGGAGCAAATGGCTGCCAGTGAAAAGTGACCAAACTCGAAGAGAAATGCTGACATCATCAAAAGTGAGAAGATCCCAGTGTTCAGGATGGCAGCCAGAGACGGCAGCCACACCAGCGCCACCCCTGGCACAACCATCTTTGCCATTATATTCCTCAGCCTCCTCCTGCCTCTGGCAACCAGAATTAGGAAGTCTCGCAGTGAGGCTAGTAATTAAAACCTTCTACTGCTCCTTTCCCCACCAAAGCAAAAAGCTGGCTCCACCACCACCACCACCACTTTATATTATTATTACTACTACTACTACTACTACTAACGGTCTCTGCTGCAGTGATCGAGGTTATGACTACCACCACCATTATTCATGCTATTATTATTACTTCGACAGATACAAACAAACGATACAAACTGCTGAAGAGGAGTCGGATATAAAACATTTGTTAATACGTTTCAAGTCAGCTGTAGTGTTGGCAACAACAACAATTGTGGTGGTGGGGGCGGCGATGGTAATAGTAGTAGTAGTAGTGGCAGTCGTAACAACGCTGAACTCCAGTGGTAATCCATCTGGCGTTACCCGTTCTCTGATTCCTTGTAGCCACAGCATCACTTCTGACAGAAACCCTGTTATTACCTCCCCCTCCTCTCCTTCTCTAAGAAAGGTAACAACTTTGGATGGCAGATGCCAAGTGGAAACGAAACCACGACCCGACCGACTCCACCGAAACACCACTCGACCTCCTCGCCTCCCCTTCACAATCGGCTGCTATTGTGACCAAGCCTGTTTAGACAACATCAATGGAGGTGCAGCCGCGCTGCCTGCCAACAACTGTGACGACAACCTCTTCCCCGCACATGACCACCACCACCACCACCACCACGATGACGCTGACGATGATGCTGACGACGCTGATGATGATGATGATGGCACATCTGGGGATGGTTTTAATAACACTTTAACACAAACAACTAATTTCATAGCCGAGCCTAACACTACAGCCACCACTGAACTTACTACTACTACTACTACTGTAGCTACTGCTGCTACTAGAACGAAACAAACAAAAACAAGGAACTGCAACAACATCAACATCAATAACGGCAGCAGCAGCAGCAGTATCAAAAGATGCGATAGAAAACGCGTTGACGACGAGAAGACAAACGAGAGCGGCGATAAAAGTAAATTAGACGACAGAGATAACAACAGAGTCTGTGATTGTCGACTGAACAACAACAACAACAAGAACACCAACAGCAACAACAGCAGCAAAGACTGTGTAGCAAGAAGCGAGTTTCGGATGGAGAAAGAAGCGAGCGAAACGGTGATGTTCTCCAGTGATACAAACACCGACTCGGACTGCTACAATAACAACATCACCATTAACAACAACAGCAATAACAAAATTAGAGACGAGAAAGTAGCAGCCATGACGAGAAGGCGAGAGTTAGAAGACTGTGAAGCGGATTTCACCAACAGCGCCACCTCTTGGTCGATGACGGCGGCGGCGGCAACCAACACGAACAACAAAAACAACAACATTAGTAGAAACAATAAGGTGGAAGTATATGATGATGATGATGATGATGATGATGATTGTGGTGGTGATGTGAGTGAGGATTGTCGGTCAGCCCCTCCAACGGCCTCCCCTACTGACAGCTGTTCTTCCCTGCTACTATTACCACCTCCGCCAACTGACGCCGCCGCCGCCGCCGCCGCCACTGCTGTTTCTCTTCCTCATCTTACTTTGACTCCATCAACTACAAACAGCAACAGCAGCAGGTTCGGCTCAGCCGCCGCTCCACAGTTCTTGACTTCGGCAAAACTGTCAGAAAGGGAAGCCATCAACATGTCGACAAGCAGAGACGGCCAGTGTTGGACCCAGCTGTCTCCTTCTACTGTTTACACCTTTATTTACTGGTCGCCCCTCAACAAGTCCTACACCAACAAAGAGCCATTGCTGCTACCTCCATCTCCTTCGTCTAATTCTTCATCATCTTCATCATCAATATCATTACCATCAACATTCTCATCATCAACAACAGCATCATCATCATCATCACCTTCAGTAACAACATCAGTAACACCATCAGAATTATCACCCCTACCACCACCACCACCACCACCACCACTACCATCATCATCATCAGTATCCTCATCACCACTACCCCCACCTCCTGTAGTAGAAGCAATGGTATCCCCCACAGGCACAGCTCCGTCAGACTTACCAAAATCTCCGTCGTTTCCAGTCGCCAACACAACAGTGCCGCGGATTCAATGTTCCAAACCGACCCCGATGTTAACACTCAACCGGCTTTCCAATACGACAGCGTCCAGTTTTAATTACCATGGAAGCGGGTTCGGTTCCTGGACGAAATACCTTTTCTTCATGCTGCTGGTCGTTGTACAATTACTCTCCCAGCCAGTGGACTCGGCCCAGCCGCGAACTCAAAGGAGTGCTGGGACGAATATACAGAAAAAAGGAATGGTAAGTCAGCTTTTAATAAATACACACACACACACACATACATATTTGTATATGGGTATGTGTATCTGTATATATGTATGTATATGTGCACTTGATGTAGATTTGACTGTGATGTCTACTCCTTGTATGTAATATATGTGTCTATGATGTTCGGATGCGTAAATGTATGTGTTTGGATTATTCTAATTTTGGCCATACATAGCATAAATGAAATACTATATACATGTCTGCGTGTGTATACCCAAATACAAAGGTGTGTGTCTGTGTGTGTGTATATGTGTGTGTGTGTGTGTGTGTATGTGTGTGTGTGTGTGTGTGGTCGGAACAGACAGAATGGTTGTGAAGCTCACTTCGCAAGTTGGCGGTCTTGAGCAAATATTTCTACTCCACCCCGGGTCAGTTGAACCTTTATATGCGAAACTGGGTGGACAGAAAGGCGGGAGAGTACCTCTCCTTGAAGGGTCCATCTTGGTGACACCCTGTGGCTACACTAACTCCCGATCTAAGAAGGATTATTCAGGATCCATGTATCGATGGAACACTCTCCCCTCCCTCACTTCATTCGAAGGTATTTCAGAGAATTGATTGGACAATCGAACACTTCGCTCGAGTGTAGCAAGCAGCCATGCATACTATACATTCATTCATTCATACATACATACATACATACAAACAGACACACATACATACAGAGGCATATATGTGTGTGTGTCTATGTTTTTATGGGTATACATAAGAGTGTGTGTGTGTGTGTGTGTGTACATTTTGGTTTCGCGTGTATATATGTTTGTGTTTTGGATGTATTTGTGTGTGTATGTACGTTTTGGTTTTGTGTATATGATGTGTGTGTGTGTGTGTGTGTTTTGCCATGTCTGTGTATACCTAAGTGCGTGTGTGATGCATCACGTAGTGAATGTAAATGATGATGAAGATGATTTCTTTATTTGGCTCAGAGCGTCTGATGGGTGGAGGAGGAGGGGTGGTATTGCAAATATACGTTTGTAATTTGTGGGGTGTGGAGATTTGACGGTGGTGGTGGTGGCGTGGAAGATATTTTGTGCCATCAATAAATGGTAACGCCAAGAACCTAAGGAATTGTTTGAAGGACTAAGCCTGTACGGACTACACGGGGACATACTCAACAAATATACATTTGTATATACACACACACACACATGTATATCTATCTATCTGTATATATATATATATATATATATATATATATATATATACATAGAGAGAGAGAGAGAGAGAGAGAGAGAGAGAGAGAGAGAGATACATACATACATACACATACACACACATGTATATACAATTTGAAAAGTAGCGAATACGTGTGTATATCTGTACGCTGTTTCTTAATGACAAATATACAGATGTACGATTATAATTATATATGCTTTTCTATGTGTCTTAAAACTATATATATATATATATATATACAGTAACAAAGTGTGTGTTGCGTAGAATTAAGTGGTAGAATTAGGCATATATATATATATATATATATATATATATATATA
>NC_069005.1:35133048-35136274 GCF_001194135.2 Octopus bimaculoides
GTGTGTGTGTGTGTGTGTGTGTGTGTGTGAATGTGTGTACATTTCAGAAACTGTATCATGGCCTATATAAAATTTGGGGCAAAAAATTTTCTTACCGTACCCACATCTACCAACCACCTCTGCTCCCATTACCGTTACCACCCGTCACTTGCTCCTTTTTTATCGCCTTCTTTACGTACACACACACACACACACACACACGTATGTGTGTATATAATTAGTAAGGGTAATTCTTGTGTATGTAGATATTACCAAAATGGCAACGACATGCCGACAAGTGTCTGGATGGAAGAACCGAAGAATATATAAAAAGAAAAAAAAGGAGAGGGGGTTGATGGAGGGGGGAGGGGGAGTAAGAAGCTGTTAGTTTAGCCGAAGACATATAACAACCGCAGTTGTTTGTGTGATAAATGCCAAGCTGTAGTCATCTCTCAGT
The DNA here is from genome assembly GCF_001194135.2 of Octopus bimaculoides. NCBI lineage: Eukaryota > Metazoa > Mollusca > Cephalopoda > Octopoda > Octopodidae > Octopus > Octopus bimaculoides. The sequence goes on from NC_069005.1 coordinate 35,133,485, forward strand.
GTCAAACTTCCCGACTGACTTACAACTGATCAACTGGTGCTCTGTTCTCGTAGCAGCAGCAGCAGAATTAGTGGCAGAGGTTCATAGCTTTGAGTCGTCACAGTCTGCTAGAAAAATATGGAAATACATGAGGAGATTGGTAGCAAAGTTTGTCAGCGAAGACTATGAGAATAACTCGAATTAGAAACTAATGTACATTACTCAATGTTAGTCGCTGGTAAGGACACTGTATTTCGCTAAACATGCTGGCTCTTTAAGCAATGTGTTCGTGGAGAATGGCGAAAGTGTTGGATGCTGAGGAAAGAGCAATGATTCCTGAAATATGCATATACACCCACTACCTAGCTTTCTATCTTCGTTCACATTGTTTACACAGACGTATTCATATAGGAAATGTGGTAACTTTCAGGGCTGACTTTAGTTTCTATTGAGAATCTATAGAGATAATTCAAAGTGATTACTTAAAGTGTTCTTCTGTCACTTTTTGATTATTACAATAACTTTCTGCTTAAAGACTCTCAACTGTTTTATAATCTCCTCCTAATCTGAAGAGGTTTCTAAAGAGTAGATGTGAATATTTACAATGAAAATGTATAAGTGGAATATATTTTGAAACCAAACTCTCGAGTGCCGGGTCGCAATCATTTTGACTGTTATAACACTAGGTCGAACATCAAGACATATTAAATGGCATTCATATATTCTACCAAATTAAAACGGAATGAAAAACAAAACTTCAAGTTTTTGGGAGTTGCAACTCCTCCATGACACCCAACTCAACAACGACTGGTTAAACAAAGATTTAGGCGCAAAATCTATTGTTTTAATGACGTTTTATTAGTGACAGTGTATCTGTGCAACACGTGTGTGTGTATGTAAAAGTGGACACGCATATGAATATATATTTCTATGTAATAAATATTGACGTATGTACGTGTTCGTGTGTGTCTGTGTATACGTATGTACTTTTGTGTGTGTGTATATATATATATATATATATATATACATACATATGCACACTCATACACATATCTTTCTCTCTCTCTCTCTGTATATATATATATATATATATATATATGGTAGCACAGACTGGCATGTACGTTGGTAGTAGATAGATGTGATATATACCAGTAATTGAAGACATCTACGAACGTTAGAAGAAGACAACTGGCAGATGTTTGTAGGAAAGAAAAAAGAGGATTAGAGTCAGTTTGAAAGTGAGTAGTTTATCAATAAATTGAGATAAGAGAGGTGAGCAGATAACAGACTACAACATTGTTAAACTGTGTCTGTAGTGACTCCAACGAAAGAAAACAGGCGGTGGGGATGTTGCACACCTTTAGCTAATCAGCTGATACTCTGGCAAAGTTTTCCTTTTTAAGTAAAACAAACAAATAAACAAACAGACAAGTAAAAGCTGAAGGAAAAAGAAGGAAAAAAGGTTTGAATGTTTCATGCTTTTTTTTAAGAGGAGAAACATTACAGCTGGAACACCGGTGATTATAACGGTGTAAAGTTAATTCTTGTCAGCGATAGGAAATATTTCTGACTGATGGCTAAAACATCGCTCTCTCTCTCTCTCTCTCTCTCTCTCTCTCTCTCTCTATCTCTCTCTCTCTCTCACACACACACACACACACACAATCACTATGTCTGCTGGTTGATATTATTATCATCACCATGATCATCATCGTTTGGCTTAAAGTGCCACGATTTGGGGTTCGATTTCCAAGAAATTCCCTAAAGCAATAAACAGGCGACTTAATTCATTGTTTATTGTAAACAATGCCTACTTGGACAGATTGTCTGATACATTAATAGCGACGACACATGGTTATTATTACGTAACATTAATATTTACATTTATCTCTCGCACCTCACTATCTCCTCCCCCTGTCTTTTTCACCTCTCTCTCTCACACACACACACACACACACACACACACACACACACACACACACACGCACACACACACACACACACAGTTTCTCTCAAACGCGAATTTCCTGTCCTAAAAGGTCTGAACAGGTGGCAGACTTCGTTAATCAGTGACAGCTAATTAACTGAACTAATCTTATTAACTCCTCGTCTACCTCCCTCCTCCCCCACCTCGCTTTAGAATCTGCCGATAGAGGGCACCATAAACATGTAATATAATGATTAGATCAGTCATTACACACCAATAACTGCTCGTTAATTTAATACCAACAAAACATATTGATAAATATGTCACTTGTTCGTGTAGTAGTAGTAGTAGTAGTGGTTGTGGTGCTGCTGTAGTTGAAGGTGGTGCTAAGCGCCATCTCAGCTCCCAGCCTGCACGCCTATGATAAAATAAAAATAAGAAAACATTCCAAACGTGACCATGTTGTCTAAATGTACCTCGGACTAAATCGTTCTAATGCTTTCCTTTTTTAAATCTGATTTGAGGCAGATTTGGCTGTTATGTCTTGCAATTCAAGGGGCTCATTTAGACACCCCACCCCTCCACGTTACAATAGAAGTTTTGATACATAAACTCTCATCATGGTATATGTGTAACGAGGAGTAATTATGTGTGTGTGCGTGTGTGTGGCATTGAACACACCCTGTTTGTCCCTTTGTCTCAGTTCACGACACCCTCAGATTAGGAGTACCCACCCCTCTCATACCTGGGTATCGTATCATAAATATTCCATGAGTGTTTGAAGCAGTCACATGACGGTATGTTTGACACATGCACACACACCCTTTTGTGTGTGTGTGTGTGTGTGTGTGTGTGTGTGTGTGTGTGTGTGTGTGTGTGTGTGT
>NC_069005.1:35137316-35144302 GCF_001194135.2 Octopus bimaculoides
TGTGTGTGTGTGTGTGTGTGTGTGTGTGTGTGTGTGTGTGTGTGTGTGTGTGTGTGTGTGTGTTTTAGTGTGTGTTCGTGTTGTTGGAGTTAACTAAGCACCACCACACGCTACTGCTGCCTCTACAGTGCTAGAGATGTTTTTGTTTTGCTCATTCATTTCGCTTTCTAAAAGCTTCTTGGTCAAAGCATGAACTCCACCAATTCTACTCGCCAAATAACTCGGAGAGACACTTCTACATTTCATTATAATCGTTGTTCTTGCTGTTGTTTAACCCCAGGTCAATTCTGGTTAGTTATTCATCTAATTCTTTTTTACTCTTAAGTGTCCCTCATTTTTTTTAAAGCTAAACCATATGATTTGAAGAGGTTTAACTGTTATTTTTAAATGTCCAGTTGACCCTGCACGATTCCTAAGACCCTCTACAGTTGGCTACTGTGGTTAGTTTACTGGGGACAGTTACCTCCCTTAGACCATGCGGCCAAATATCTCAGTCTGCCAGACCAGTGGTCACTTGTCAAACTTCGTTCACGATTACATTGACCAAACATGAATGTAGACGTTTGGCCCCAGGTCGTTTGTCATGGAGCAGAGCTATGATCAAAAATCTTCCAGCCATGACGACCCCACCTGTCGCATATTATTATTATTAATAATAATAATAATATGCGCTGTGGTTAGAACGTTGGCCTGAAACTACCTGGTCGCAGGTTCAATCCCACTACGTACTCTACCTTAGACTTGGGTTAACCAATTCCTTGTCAGTGGAATTTGGTGAACAGAAACTGTGGAAGCCTAAGGTGGACCGTTTCGTGATAGCGTTGGTGTATTCCGATTTGTCTCCTGGTCTTTGGTTACTTTCAAGGGATCATTAGGGTTTAGGATGAGCAAGGGTATTAAACGGAGAACCGGGGGATGAAACTATTAGGGATTAAAATCGGAAAACTGGACGAGAGATTTGAATGACCCAAACCAACAGGACGGTGTATAACACAGACGCGCACAAAGACATTCCATCCGTAGCCATCCACATTTCGGATGCATATTTTTAGAATTCCATTATAATGTTTCCTCGTAACTCAGTAGAGTGTGATTAAATGGAGACTAGGCTGTTATTTGTAGCAAGTCCAGCAAGTACAGAGCAATGTATGCGTTGGCTTGAGTTTGTTCCCTTCGTCCATTTTTTGTGGCAAGGCAGACGACGCTGTGGCTGATTTCCGGCGTTGGGTCATAATTTGGTAGAAACCTTTCGAGGAATTCTGTCTTCATTTGAGTGCTTTTACTCTCGATCGTTAGAACCAACACACACACACACACACACACACACACACACAACACTTCCCCGATCTTAGTATGTATACACGTATATACGTGTGTATATGTCAATATGCATATGCGTATATCTATATATGTATGTGTACGTATATGTCTCTCTCTCTCTCTCTCTCTTTATGTATGTATATACATATACGTATATATAGATATACACAGACACATGTACATACACACATACGTATATATACCATGCATATATATATATGTGGGGGGGGGGAATTCTGTATAGTAATATAGTAATTAAACCTATTGTTAGTCAAATTCAAGTTTCTTTACTACTACTACTACCACCACCACCACCCTCCTCCTCTCCCACCTTCCGCCCTATGTTTGGTCAGCTTCACTTGTTATTCCCAACCAATTAGCAATCTGTGGGAAATTGACATTGTCATCATCATCATCATCAACATTAATAACCATTTACGGAGGGGATTTCTGTGTAATTTAAATTTAAAAAATTCTGGTCGTTATTATTATTATTATTATTATTATTATTATAGTATAGTTTTGGTTCAGCATTGGTAAAATATATTCCAACCATGACTCTCCCATCTGTACCGAAACTACTTGTGTAACTAACAGCTACCTTCACTGACATTATTGTGGCCGCTCCAAACACTACCCCACCCCCACCCCTGTAATCTATTCCTGTCAATGAAACCGCACTATCTCCAATCAGTTTATCAAACAGTAGTCATAGTGGATTTGAAAAAAAATCAATATTGTATTACCTGTCCAGCATCACCTGAGTCATACCTGTCCAACATTCACCTGACTCATCATACCTGTCCAACTCTCACCTGACTCATACCTGTCCTCTATTATCATAAACCCCTATGTATCATTTTACGTCGCCTTATTGCCTGGCGTTCGTTCTGAAAGCATCGCTGTTAGATGCGATGAGATAAGCAAATCAAGCTTTGTCTCATCCAGATTTCACAGAAACGATTGCTGTCAAAGATGGCGACACTAAGATGGCGGCGGATTGCAATGACTTGTAAATAAACTTTATTTAAAACTGGTGGCATTAACTGAGATTAGATTGATATTGATAGCTGATAGCCATGGATTGGGTTTGTGTGTGTGTGTGTGTGTGTGTGTGTGTGTGTGTTTAAAACTGGTCAGTCATTCTTGAACAACACACCATTGGTGTATGCATACACACATATACACATATAATGTGTGTGTGTATGTGTGTAGATAGATATAGATGTACATACACACCGGCCACCAGCACTACACAAAGCTCTAAACCAGTGGCTCCCAACCATTTCAAAGCTAAACGCCTCCACCCCTCCTCCTCTCCTCTCATGTTTTGGACAGAAAAAAAGGCAGATTATTTTACTGAAACAGAAACTAATTTATTATCGCTATTTTCTTACGTAAGTCCATCCTTTCAGATAATTACAATGATTATTGCAAGAACATCACCACCACCACCATCACCCACCACCACCACCACCACCGTGTTAAATTTTTATGGAATTTACTAATGAAGGAAAAGGCTGAATTGTTGATCCGTCAGTCATGTTTTCTACACATTCATAACACAATGTGTCCTTACAGACAGACCCTTACGTGGACCAATGCCCCTCTATGTTAAATTACTAAAGAACAACCGGGGCCCAACACCCTTGGAGATCCACGTAAGATTCTGGTGTTCAAATTTTCTGCAAATAAAGTTGGTTATACTCTAACAATAATGATACACATAATATTTCATGATTTTTTATACAATTCCAAATAATATCTAATTATAAAAACATAAAAGGGCAATTTGGAAACATGGAATGTCTGAGAGGATCCAGGAGAATAAAACAAGAATCAAAGAGGTCCATTGGTTAAAAAAAGGGGGGGGGGATTCAGAAACACTGCTAAAGGAGGCAAAAGAACTTGTATGATCAAATCATATTGGACCCTTGGTACATCCATTAGTCTTGCTACATTATCCTTGATAACACCATGTCCTGGATTTATTTTAAAAATGGGTTAAAATATTTCATTTTCATGAGAATTCAAGAACCCTTTTAAATAGCCAACGCTTCCTTGGTAGCTCACAATGTTCGCAGCGTTCTATATAGTTGCTCGACCTATTAGAAATAGCAGCTGAGTCGTCCTCAAATTACAATCTTGCAATCTTAAAAAGGAAAAAAGAGCGATTATGGCGGGGTCAAAACATTACCCATGAAAATAAGAGGGGATGGTCCACTTTGGATCAGAATCAACCTAAGACAACAACAAGTACAATACATTATTCTGGTAAATCCCTCCTCCTCCTCCTCCGATAAGATAAATCTTTATAAAGTATGTCATTCGTTCCCTTTACGCTCAGCTCTTCAGTCTTTGGCACCAAATCTGTATAATAAAGGGCAGGGGGTATGGGTTAAATTTGCTGTTTAAACTGTGACCTAAGGTAACTTGTTGTTAGAGTAGGCGTAAACAGCATGGTGGAAGGTTCGCATGAAGGTGACTCTTTGCAAAACGCAGAACAGAAAACACAGCAATGACGTTGTTCTGCAAGTTTCATCTGGACTGCTTCTTCTAATTATATTCATTTACCAATTCCATCTTTTTATCTGACTGTTGCTAGGGAGGGAAGAGAGGAAGTGAGGCACCATCACCACCACCGCCGCCCCTTCGTTGCAGTTGTCCTAACAATAACATTGACCCGTCGTCAACCTGGCAAGAAACGTAACACTACTTTCGGAATGTTTCAATCGGAATTGTCAAACTATTCCATCGATATCTTTGGAATGGTCTTTTACACACACACACACACACACAAACAGACATAGACAAACACATACATGTATAGACACACAATTATTTACATACACAGACATACATGTACATATGCATATACATATACATATATATATATATATATATATACGCACACACACAAATGAAATGTGAGAGTGTATATGTATGCGTGTGTATATATATATATATGCATATGTATGTGAACATGTACAGATATGAATACGTAGGTAGGTCTCTGTTAGGTATGTCTTACCTTCCTATCTATCTACCTGTCTATCTCTGTCTCTTATTTGTACCCCACCCTAGTGTTACTGCCACTGTCCCCTCACTCCTAACCACCACCACCACCACCCCTGCTTCCCATAAGCCATCTCACTGCCAACATCGATAATTTAAATTCAATACTTCCCTAACAGCCGAGTTCAAGCCAGTCGCCAGCCAGTCTGGGATATTACCATACTCTGCCGTTGCTCTCTGACGTTGCACGCGAGTTCCGGACATCCCCCCAACACCACCACCACCACTAAAAACACCAGCGATTTCCTCATTACCCTACACCACCCCCAACACCACGTCAAACCTTACCTCACTGTTTTATTTTTATCAACAAAACTACTTTGTTTAGCCATCATCACTGCAACTACCACCCCCACTATCGCCAACACTTCTATCTTCATCAACATCTCCCACACCAAAAAACATCATCAACGTTGCCACCACCACCACCACCGCCACCACCACCACCACCGCCACCTATACTAACAACAAACCCACCATTATCATCATCAACTCACATAACAACAATAACATTGTCATCAGTTTCTCCCACCACTTCTGTAATTCTACCTCCGTCTTCTCCTCTTTACACCTTTTCTCCAACATTGCCAATCTCAGCCTCTCACAAACAACATTCACATTCGTACACATACAGAGACGTATACCTACATACATACATACATACATACATACATACATACATACATACATACATACACACATACATACTTACATACACACACACACACACACATTTGTTTTGAAAAGGAAGCGGTCGACAGCGACTTCGAAGTTTCGGTTTTGTAGTTTTCGTCAGATCGATGACTATGTGATCGTTTGACTGTTTTAACACAAAACATTAATACACACACAAGCACACATGCATATGTGTCTATTACATATACACATATATTACATACATATATATATATATACATACATACACACACACATATATACATATATATATGTATATATATATATACACACACATTCTTCATCTTATCTTTCACTCGTCTTTCTGTCGTTTTCTTCACCTCCCCCTTCCCCTCCCCAATATATCTTCTCTGATGTGTCAGTGTGTGTAGGGGAGGGCGACGGTGTTAACTGATAGATTTAAATTTCCTGGCGATATAAGTTGACGTGAAACTCGAGACACAAGATCGATGGCGGCAAGATTTTTAAGGCCCGCGAGGGTTGGGCAAGGACAGAAAGACGAGGAACGTATGGAAATCAGAGGTAAATGTTGGGATTTGCTAGGAATGAGGATCTGATGTGATTTGATGAGAGATCATGTCGTGAAAGCTGAGTTTAAGTTGTCACATATTAAATCGCGGATGACCATGCTATACTGTCGATACAGTTTCAATTCTCGGTTGAATTCATTTCCTTTATGTTTCACCTCTTGATTCTCACTGCCTTTCATAGTGACTCAGCTTCTACAAGACGCAACTGCGGCCCATGGTCTTGCACAAAACCAACACATCTGACACGAACCAGCTGCTATACACGGATTTACTGCTATCGCACTGAAAGGCAAGGGCTACACGTTTGATAGAGAAGCGGATACCAATACTCATACAAACATACAGATAGTTGTCCCCTTCATAATGTCTCTCGTTTTCACTAATTCGAAACGAACCATCAGAGTAAAGGTTCAAGTCATATCGCTGGCCTTCACTTCACGTCAATCCATCGGCAGGGAAACTTCAAAGTCATTGTCAACAACAAATTATACGTAATATGTGAGTGTGTGTAAGTATATATTTATGTATGTGTGTGTTAACTAAGGTTGTTTCACAATAATTTTAATAACAGTAGAACATTTACTGGGTGGGGGAGGACTTAATACGATAAAGCAGAGCCAAATGTATTCTAAAATTGGTTTTCATTGAGACATTTAAATTTCAACTAGTTTTAAATACATACATACATAGTGTATATGTATATGTAATGTGTATATATGTGTGTGTACATATATATATATATATATATATATATATATATGGGGGGGGGCGTGTATTATAATGATGGGGATGATAAATAATGATAGCAACAATAACAACAACAATAATAATAATTATTATTATTATCATTATTATAAAATATATTTGGCGGTGAGTGTAAGTTGCTGTAATATTGTAATCGCCCCAAACATGGCCAGACGACAGAAAGGAAGCTGGAAACTCCATCGACATCGGTAAAGACGGTGACTAAGGTAGAAAACATTGCTGCAGTGATTATAATGATGATGGAGGGGATGCAGAAGAAGAAGAAGAAGAAGATAAAGAAGGAGACGGGCAAAGCTTACGTACACACCCTTACATATATCTATCTCTGTATAAATGTAAATGTGTGTATGAGGTTGTTTTTTGTTTTTAAGGGAGAAATGCTAATCTAGAATTGAAGAAAACGAGAAAAAAAGGGGGTAGACGAGAAAACGGAGTTGCATGGCTTTCCGTCAGCATCAACTACTGAACATGTACAGCAGCCGTCATCAGCCGTCATCAGCTTACTCCCCACTCCACCCCCTCTCTCTCTCTTACCCTCTACCTCACTTTCATTTCTTTTTCTTCAAACACTTGCGTATATATATATATATATATATATAT
>NC_069005.1:35144471-35145870 GCF_001194135.2 Octopus bimaculoides
AGAGAGAGAGAGAGAGAGAGATAGAGAGAGAGAGAGAGATGTCTGTGTGTGTTTATATATGTATACACAAAAAATGCATATATATAATGCATATGCGTATAAATAGACAGACACACACGCACACACATATGTATCTGTGTATGCGTTTTCTGCATATACCTACTTTCTGAATCCCTCATCAGCTCGCCCCCCACCTCCCCTCTTCTGCGGTACTATCTCCAAGACATTCTTTCTCCTTTCAGTAGAATTATGTTATCATTGCGAACTCTTCAGTTTCTTTATGGCATAATAATAATAATAATAATAATAATAATAATAATAATAATCTTTTCACAAGGCCTGATATTTTGAGTTAGGGGCTGATTACATCGACCCCAGTGTGTAACTGCTACTTAATTTATCGACCACGGAAGAATGAACGGCAATGTCGACCTCGGCGGAATTTGAACTCAGAACATGAAGCCACAAATAATAATGGTTTCAACTTTTGGCACAAACCCCTCAGGTTTTGGGAAGAGGCTAAGTCGATTACATTGAGCCCAATGTTTAACTGGTACCTATTTAATAACCCGAAATGATGAAGGGCAAAGTCGACCTCGTCGGAATTTGAACTCAGAACGTAAAGAGCTGGAACAAATGGCGCAATGCCAATGCTCGAGTTCTACTACCAATAACAACATGCCATGGGATCTATCAATGACATGAAGATCTGCAAGGGACATGAGAAGGCAGTACTTAACAACAGTCCTTCCATTTATAAAAAGGCCTGATGCGTTGTTGTGTCTAATCATTGATAAAAATTGCAGGAGGGAGATTCGCTCACAAGAAAATGGTTGAGACATGGAACAGCCAAAGCCTGGACCTTCAGCACTCTAACAAACAGACATACGAATGGCAGAGAAGTCCACCATAGGGAATCACTAAAAAGCCATAACTTTACATAGCCAATATTTTCACGAACTGAATGTCACGAACTTATATCGATAAAAGCCTATCTCTGGCTCCGTCGAACGAATACAGCCTTATTGGGACAACAAAAGTAGCAGGATTTCCCATACAGGAACAGATCATTATTGCAAATAATGAGGAAGTGGAAGAGAATAGTGGAATATATCGATTCCCCAGCATTTTGACTGGTAATTATTTTATTAACCCTATCATATATGTATATACGGTTCAAATTTATAGAAAACAAAAGACGAAGACAGGTGAAGGAACAAGGAGCAGACGTATTAGTGTGAGGCTCGGGAAAAATGGAAAGGAACAGTCTTTGTCGTTTCGAGCCTCTGCTCTTCGACAGAAACAGTTGTGAGGGGGGGGGCGAATGGTGAGAGAACAAAAATATATAGAGAGAGAGAGAGAGAGGGAGAAAATGTTTAGGGATTAGTGGTTCTACATG
>NC_069005.1:35146119-35149458 GCF_001194135.2 Octopus bimaculoides
TAATGATGTGTAGTCACATATTAAACCAGTGATGAAGGAGCGAACGGGGCCCTTATTGCTCTTCCTCGGACCTCGATGACGAAATTAAAATGTTGGCGTGGGGATTGAAGTCTAACTTAGTGATGCAATGGTCCGCATTCATTCCGCTGATCTTCTGTCTCAGTCCAGGTGGTTTTATCTGCTTTCGGAATCGAGAGAAAGGAAGTTTGAATCGTAAACAAATATTTGCTCTCTCTTCCTCTCTCTCTCTCTCACACACACACACACACATCTACTCACATACATACACTCACATATATACACTCACTGGTGCCAACAAATCAGTCCGTTCCGCCATATTTCTTCAGACGGAAGCAGCAAATCCTGTTTATAAAATTCTGATAGCATCGTCTTTCAAGAAGTTCATCTTGTTTAGTAACTACGTCGTCGTTATCATCATCATCATCATCATCATCGTCGTCATTATCACCACCGTCTGCCCCTCCCCTTTGACCACCTACACGCAGGAACAGGTTCTAAGTGGTCTCACACTTGATCTGCTAGAAATAACAGCCAAATCATGCCTTACCGTCAAAAACATGTTCAGAACACATTAGTTAATGTATGCAGTCTTACACACCTTTAACAATACGGGACGTGTGTGGCCGGAACGCCTTTCATTGTAGTACTTGACTTAGGGCTACACAACAACTCTGACTCACCATCTCCACCCTCACCATCTCCACCCTCACCATCTCCACCCTCACCATCTCCACCCTCACCATCTCCACCCTCACCATCTCCACCCTCACCACCTCCACCTTCATGTTTATCCTATTTTTATCTATTGAACTACAATCACCACCACCACCACCTCCACTTCATAAACATAGCATGACCTCCACACTGACTAGATTTCTCCTCTACTTGGGACCTATTTACAGCCAAGTCGACTGTGCAAAGAAGTAACCTATAGCTGTTGCTGATCTGTTTTGGTCGATCGTATCCCAGACATGACCTACGTCTACCTTGGAACCCTGATCTTTGACCATCCCCACCACACGCAATCAGGAAACCTGCCCACTGACCCAGCAGCTACAATAACAAGGGTACGTGATATGAGATGAAGCCAGCTGCTAATGTAATAAGGGTGTAATACGGGTATAACAAGATGCTATCAGGAGATGGCTCCTTCTAACAATGAACTCTCACATTCATTTCAAAAACAACAACAACATCCTCTGACCGACTTTTCTCTTGATTATTTGGAACATATGTTGCGGCAGGTAGGGTGTATATACATACACACAGTCACATATGTGTGTGTGTGTGTGTGTGTGTATGAATGTATGTATATTCACGTATACGTTTATATACGTAAGCATATATTCATGCGTTTGTACATACGCGTGCATATATATACGAACACACAGAGGTATATATACATATATAGATATACAAGCACAAACACCACTCACAGACTAGCAACTATGCAGACATACGTTCATCTATTTACATTCAAAAATTTAGATATACATCCACGTCAGTCTGTGGTAGCAGGTTTCACCCACCCCATAATATACATATATATATATATATACATATATATTTGTGTATGTGTATGAGCGTGTGTATCTGCTAGCGCCGTTAGCATACAAATATACAATATAACAATATATACACATTTCATACTTACAAAATATACGCAGATCAGTCAAGCACACACACACACACTCACACACACGGTCACACTAATTACATTTGCAGCCGGGGAATAGTGTATTACGTCACAAATATATGGAGTTACAGTGTGGTACTCTTTTGGCGTCTTCGTTTTATGACAGAATCATTCTGAAGCACATTCCAGTCACGCAATCCTGGTCAAACTTCCTGGATGCTTTTGTTTATAACTTGCACACAAACACACATACACACACACACACACACAGACATGCACACATACACACATGCATACAGTGAGACAGACTGAGAGACATATATATATATATATATATATATATATATATATATATATATATATATATATATACACTCAGTACATACATATATATGTACACATATATATACAAATAGATACACATATATACACACAGACGCATTTAGACACGTATATATATATACATACAGTGACATATATACACACATTCCGTCTGATAAAGCTCACCTGAATGTCCGACATTCCCACTTGTTGTTGTTTAACTCCAGGTAAGCCTTTACACCTGCGACCATTCGTAAATCTATCAAGAACTATTACTTAATGTATACTCAATCTAAGGTTTGATTTGAGGTCGATCTGTGTGTGTGTGTGTGTGTGTGTGTGTGTGTGTGTGGGTATGTGTGCGCGCACAGACACGCATACATAGTATGACAACAATAATGAATGCATAGCAGACAGAAGTGGAAATATCTTTCATCAGCCGAGTTAAGCTGAAATCATTACGATTTCAACACTCGATACACTTTGCTGTTCATTCGGTAAGTCATTAAATATGCTATACGGCAGCATCAAAGTCATTCATTCACCAAAAGCCAACTAGTAAAACGGGATTAATGAAGGTGTAGCAACACCATTTGGCAGTGCACCAGCATGGCCACGACCATCAAGCTGAAACTAGTAAAAGTGTATACGCACACACACATATATATAAATAGTGTTTATATATCTCTGCATATGTGTATGTGTCTGTAAAATATATGTTTCTGTATGCATGTATATATATGTGCGTGTGTGTGTATATATATATATATATATACACACACACAAGTATGCATACATGTGTATATGCATGCATATCTTGTGTGAGTGCATATACATAGACATACATATATATATATATATATGTATAAACACACACACGCACATATAATGCATGCGTGTCTATTATTATATAAATATATTTATATATCTATACACACACACACACACACATGTAAGTGTGTTATGTGTGAGCCCCCCGTCCCCACTGCACCACCACCACATCCCCCCTCCTCTCGTTATCATCTGTGGTAACACAAATACTTTTTATTCCCTCTGTTCGCTTTTTGGGAATCGTTATTACGTGACGTCAGCTATAGCTAACATCTGGGCGCTGATCAACGCTGACATGGAGGTGGCGGTGTTGACGGAGATACACACACACACACACACACACGCACGCACACACACACGCACACACACACACACGTCTATATGTTATGGCTGGAACCAAAAACAAAGTGGAACACTACGGTTGTGTGTGTATGCATGTTTCTGTTTGCGGTGTGTGTGTGTGTGTGTATGTGCGCGCGCTTATAACACACCTTCCTGTGCTAATGAATGGAAAAATTTTAATTGTACTG
>NC_069005.1:35150034-35152438 GCF_001194135.2 Octopus bimaculoides
TGTGTGTGTGTGTGTGTGTGTGTGTGTGTGTGTGTGTGTGTGTGTGTATGTATATGTATCTTTCTCTCTTTAAACACACATACACATATACACAACCATACACACACACGCACGCCCCATATATATACACGTACATTAACAAAGCTACCCGTAAACCAATATATAAATAAGCAGTTATTTATACAGACACTCAGATATAGACAGGTAGGTAGGTAGGTAGGTAAGTGAGTGGGTGGATAGATGGGTAGGTAGGTATGTAGGTGGGTACATAGGTAAGTAGGTGGGTGGGTGTATTATATTAATGTTCCCTTTTCTCTTTCATCATATCTTCCCACTTCCTTCTACTTATCAATCCACCCGTGACAATGTGAGGAAATTCGACTCTCGAAACGGGTAGATCCTTCGGTAATTATACCCTGAGTATGTTGAGGTGAGTGTGGTGGCTCCTAGGTATACTTTCTTTCTCATCGAGTGGAATGTATAGGTGTGGCCATCACTGCTGGATTGGAGATAGTGGTGGAGTTGGATGCCCGGTGCTAGAAGGAATGCAACAGTATCGGTTGTATCCAAGTGGGTGGCGGCTTGTCACTTATAAAACTAATTTGTTTCTCACTAAGCACAAATGTTCAACATTCGAAAAGTATCCACCACCACCACCACCACCACTGCTGCTACTATTTTAGTTAGGCCCCTCTCTGTTCTTCGCAGTCGTACAGGTCGCACAAGGGTTGACTTTGCATCTCAAAGAGATGGGGTGTAATATATGCCCACCACCCTTATATATTGTAAAGAGACACCGGTGATGTAGAGTGGTAACCTGTTTGAACTGAATGCCTGGTTACCAAAGTAACAGGTCACGAGACATGTCGAACGTGAAGACCTGCGAGTGGTAAAGTCTGCATAAATAACAGTGGCGTCGCTCTGGAAGAAGCAATATAGAAGCCAACGCGTGTTCGTACCCTGATAATGAGACCGAGGTAGTCTGGAACGTCAGTGAAATGCATTTGAAGAGATAAATATATTATAAAACAACAAATATTATTAAGATATTATTAAGTTTGAAAATGGAGAGATTCAATGGATATAAATTAATGATTTATATATATATATGTATACACACATACATATATATAGTTCTGAAACAGGAATATTATTGACAGTAATACATACATGTCTCTCTCTCTCTCTCTCTCTCTCTCTCTCTCTCTCTCTCTCTCTCTCTCTCTCTCTTTCTATGTGAAGGCATGAGTGTTCTTTGGAACAATAACTTAAAATTAAGTAAAAGAACTCGATACCAAGTTAGGATATGGTAGAATATAAAATATTAATTATAACCGAAGATGGTTATTGGTTTAAGATACATACATACATACATACATACATATGTGTGTGTGTGTGTTTGTGTGTGTGTGTGTGTGTGTGTGTGCGCGTGTGTACACACACACACACACCGGTAGATTTTGTTGTGTGAGTGTGTAATCAACTTGAGTTATCAAGACGATAAACAGTGAAAACGGGAAGCGTGCCAAGAGCTTCTTATTTTTGGTATTTCTGAAATCTTCTTCCGAAACAATTCCAAGAACTTCCGGTTTTCACTGGAGCTATAGTAAAAAAAAAAAAAAGGAAACGAAACAAAATAAAATAGTCATAGAAGATGCTTTTAAAAATGGTTGATTCTGTTGATAAGTCTTAGGGATTCTTTTTTTAAGAAAGCCAAATAAATAACGAAAAATAAAATTAAAATGGAAACTCGGCAACCATTTTGATACCAATTTTTTCTGCTGCCAAATGTTTGACTGGAACCATGTGCAGCAGGTTAGAGTAGCATGGGTTACTCTGGCAATTCGAGAATGTTCACAGCTCGGGTTACCGGTCGTTAATAACAGTGCCAATATCTAGGATTAAGAAAAGGCGGGATATAAGTGGGTAATTAAGAATGTGTCGTAGAATAATGAGAGCAGGTGGCGCTAGTGTTGTTGTTGAAGAGACACGCTGATTGTGGTAGGGGAGGGAGACAAGGGTGCGACAAGTTAACTCCCGTTTGTCATCGTTTAACTGTTCTACGGTTCCGGCATTCTTGTCTTACAAGACAAGTTTTTAAGAACCAACTTCCTGTAAAATAAAGCTACCTGCTTCACTGTTCTAGCGTGTTGTGTGTGTGATATAGTGATTAAGTTCGTTAGGAGTATGTATGCATGCTATTGTACGTCTGTGAATACGATTGACTCTGTGTTTATTCATGGTTATGTGAATGTGTATGCATGCATTCTAGTACGTCTATAACTTTTACACACACACACACATACAGATGCTCCCCAGCACGTATAGTTAAAAGTATGTCAGTGCGTATGTATGTATGTATGTATATATATATATATATATATATATATATATATATATATAT
>NC_069005.1:35152480-35153535 GCF_001194135.2 Octopus bimaculoides
ATATAAATATATATATGTTGTTGTACTTGGGGATGGTCATGTTGCCAGTTTAGCCAATAAATATATATATATATATATATATATATCTGTGTCTGTATGTGTGTGCGTGTGTACGTGTATGCTTCCATATTTCTGAAGCATCCCGAATATGAGTGAAAAACTGCAAATTCGTGCGAAGTGTACATAAAAGAATTAGAACGCCGTAACATGCAGACCATGGGTTTGCCCTCCACATAAGAAGTCGCGTTTACAGTAACGAGGGTTTGTGTCGGATGGTAAACAAAATGGAATGAGGAGTGAAAGAATTTGTCCTTCGATGGAGTGATCAAGTGGTCCTTATATGCCAACCCAATCAAAGAACTCGTAACGAAAGGCAACAATTTCTTCACTTTTGGCCGCAACTAAATATTTCGACTTCTAAAAAAAACTCTTTCTGAATTGTTTGGCGAAATTTGTCAATTATTTTAATTACTCATGAGTTTAATTAACTAATGAAACTGTGGCAGGAAGCTATACCATGTATGTATATATACGAGGGTGGATTGAAAAATTGCTGGCTTTGGTTAAAAGAAAATACAGGAGGAGGATCAGTTAATTATGGTTTTATTCAATACATTCCCCTCTCAGATTCACACTCTTATTGCAGGGGTCTTTCAGTGTTTCTAAGCTCAGCAAAAGAACTCAGAAGGTTGGGCCTCCAACCAGGCTTTTCGCAAAACCCTTAAAGCCAGGAACTTCGCAGCAACCCTTAATATATATATATATGTGTATGTGTGTGTGTGTGTGTGTGTGTGTGTGTCTCTCTCTCTCTCAATAATGAGCCCAATAATATACTAGGGATCGCTGTTATATTTACCTTCATACAGCATTTCACATTTTGACAAATGAAGAAACCCCTTCGGTCTGTCAACATCACTAGTCATCAGCACCACCAGCAGCTGTACACCCCTCAACACCATCTCCATCATCATCACTATAATCACCATCTCCTCCTCCTCCTTCACCGTCACCATCAGAAGTACTCGTCTCGATCGATTATCTAGAAAAGGTCGATT
>NC_069005.1:35154003-35154738 GCF_001194135.2 Octopus bimaculoides
ATATATATATATATATATATGTATACATATATATATATATATGTATGTATATGCATAGCTAGATCGTTCCATAGATAGATAGGTAGATAGATAGATATATAGCTAGATAGATAGATGTGTGTGTGCATGTACATACGTATGCACACATATATAGAGATGTATGAAATGAAGGCGGTGCTCCAGCATGGCCGCCGTCAAATGACTGAAACAAGTAAAAGAATAAAAGAAAAGAATACATGTATACAAACACACACACACACATATAAGTACATAGACATACACACACATACATTCATACATACATGCATGTATCCATGCACCCATCCATCCGTCTGATACTGTTTGTCGTTGGTTCAAACTTTAACCATATCTCAATCAATCAATCAATCAGTCAGTCAGTCAGCCATGTTTGTTTGAGAGAAAGGAAATTAAAAGATTTCTAATCAACATTACAGAACAACATGGTCGCCTGATTATTGGAGCCAAATTACGAGAAGGAACGACAAATGGTATCAGCCACACACACACACACACACACACACACACACACACACACACTGGCGTGGCTGTGTGTTAAGCTGCTTGCTTCCCAACCACATGGTTCTGGGTTCAGTCCCACTGCGTGACACGTTGAGCAAATGTCTTCTACTATAGCGTCGGGCCGACTAATGCCTTGTGAGTGGATTTGGTAAACGGAAACTGAAAGAAGCCCGTCGCATATATATATATATATAT
>NC_069005.1:35155474-35157192 GCF_001194135.2 Octopus bimaculoides
TCCCTCCTACAGTGTGTGAGGGGTGGTGGTCATTACATGTTCCGGATTTATTCTGGTTTTGCTGCATTCAACACTCTTTGAACCTATCCGAAGTATCTAGAGGCTGACCGAACTGTCCGGCACACACTAGTTCAATGTCGTTGCAGGTCAACCCAAGTTATCAGCCGAGTCTATCATAACAGAGATCGAACTGTAGTCTGGTGATTATGGCGAACGGAGAAATGAAGGTGCGGGGGGGGGGGATTGAAGGAAAAGGTTTTGGCCTCTCACCAATTCCTCAAACGTCTTCAGGGACCACTTGAAGGGGACAGTGAGAGTAGAGAGGGGGCTGTTTGCTTTCTGATGTGTTTATTGAAATATGAGGCTGGGCAATTGTCATGGTTACTCAGGCCCTGGAGAAGAAACTGGCCCTTAGAGGTGGTGGGGAGCGTCATTTGAGCTACATTACGCGGTCCTCCGCCAAAGGAACTTTTCATCTCTGTCTTGTTTGTTGTTCGTTGTTGTAATCTAATGATTGTGCCTTTCTTGTCACAGGCAGAACCCCGTGTTTTACAAAGATTCATATTTCTATTTTGATGTATTGATACTTTATTGATTAATACTGACTGATTGTGTCGATAGTTAAGTTTGTTTAAAGCGAAACATTCAAACACATGTGGTGACAAACAACATTACAGATTGTTCATCTCTCTATTCATATACACATACACACGCACACACACACGCGAACACACACACACACACACACACACACACACATACGCGCGCGCGAACACACACACACATACATGCATGTATTTAAATGCTCCACGTTTCTTGAGTGCCTCCCCACCTCCCCCAGCATCGTTACCCCTTGGTGGGGGAGAGATCCATAAAAAAATAACGAATCTTTACTGAATACGAACTTGGTTTCAATCAGATCGTAATTCAAAATGGCGAGTGTGAAAACAAATATTCTTCGTTTATTTTAACACAGCGATTTACAATAGCGGCCATTTACACCGCCACCACCACTGCTACAACTACAACTACTACCACCACCTCCATCACCCCCACCACCACCATTACCATTATTATTATTCCCTCACCTACCCATCACCTTCTATACCCCAGACGACAATCAGGAAAGCAATAAACGCTAATTAAAGTTTAACTAAAGCCCGACATTATTATTATTATTATTATTATTATTATTATTATTATTATTGTTGTTGTTGTTATTGTTTGTTCTATTCAAGCCAATCATTGTTATTGAATCTCAACTCACACTTCCCTCTTCTTTCCACACACCCCCTTGATATATATTCGTGTGTGTGTGTGTGTGTGCAGACACATATATGTACATATACTTATATACATGTATACACACACACACACACACACACACATATATATATATATATACTTACAAATATATATGCATATACATATACCAGGTCTAAACATATAAGCACATACACATAGGTATGTGTATGTAATATTTAGTGTTATTAATCAATGGAAATTCTAGAAAACAAAACATTTCCCGTTGGGTCCGTATTCTATAAATAGAGTCAAGATTATTGATCACTTTCTGAGGGTTGAGTGCTCGGACATAACTTCCCCCTTGGGCCTTAGTCACAACTAGTATCTGCATAACATACATACCTACATAGATGTATGTGCGTGTGAGTGTGTGTAGGAGTGAGTATATATATATATATATATATATATATATA
>NC_069005.1:35157690-35158741 GCF_001194135.2 Octopus bimaculoides
ATATATATATATATATATATATATATATATATATATAAATATATATATATATATACATGTATATGCATGTGTTTGTGTGCTTGTGCAGAAAAAACACACACTCTAAAAGTAACCCTAACTTGGGATATGCTACTGGACAACATAGTGATTGTGTATGTATATAAATTAACACACACACACACAGATAGATAGATAGATAGATAGATAGATAGATAGATAGATAGATAGATAGATAGATAGATAGATATGTATATGTTTGTGTGTGTGTGAGTGTATAATACATGCACATTCTATACAACACACACACATCGTCCTATATATATATGACTAAGAAAGACACCAAAGTTTGGGTCATAAATAGACAGCAGTACTAGAGATGGTGGCGGTGGTGGTGGTGGTGGTGGTGGTGGTAGCTGACAAGGTCAATTCACCCAGTTTTCATCTCTGGCGCCATTCTTATAATAAATTGATCGATAAACATCGGTGGATGGTATTGTATGGGACGATGTGTAGCGGTGTAGTAGTAGTAGTAGTAGTAGTAGTAGTAGTAGTAGTAGTAGTAGTAGTGATGGTGGTGATGGTGGCGGTGTTGTTATTGTTGTGGTGGTGGTGATGTGAAATTGATGCAGTGAAACTTTGAAGTGGGATGTTACTGTCAGAATAAGGGAAGACGAACAGAGACAACAGATGCACACGCACACACATACATATAAATGCATAAACGTACACACACACACACACACACACACACATATAATTGCATGCATCCACGCGCATACATATACAAACACACACACACACTTAATCACACGCTCATTTCGGAGGTGAAATAGAGCGAAATTAATGAGAACCGATGAGGCTCTCTCTCTCTCTCTCTCTCGTCCCTCCTCTCTCTTCCCCCCTCTCTCTCTCTCTCGTCCCTCCTCTCTCTCACACACACACAATTCTAATAAATATATGAACATATACCATATACATACATATTCACTTACTGTATATAATACCATACACTCCTATATAAATGTATGTGTTGGGTGTGAGTATATAGACC
>NC_069005.1:35159943-35167273 GCF_001194135.2 Octopus bimaculoides
GGTTTCGAATCCTATTGGTGCTGGTCATCTTATTCTTTCAAATGTGCTCATTCTGATGCATTTACTATGGGACATGCATGAAGGCCACAATTCTCCCGACTCACAAATGTTTTCCCATAAAATGGAATCGCAAGATTCAAGTTTAAGTAATTGTGATTGTAACAGATACCTGTGACGTATTGGGGATTTGGCCGTACTAATAAACTTTGGTGAAAAAAACTAATCAATTAAAGAGCCTGTATGGGGGGGGGGGTCACTCGATCTGCTGGAGAAAATAACCAAATCTCCCTCAAATCACATCCTACTTTAGATTGTTGAATATTCTCTGGTGATAAAAAATATATCAGGTGGTCATGGTTGGGATCGATCATAAGTCTTGCTGAGCTTCGCTGGTTATAAGCAACAACCATCTTAGCAGAGAAGCGAAAATATGGAGTAACAAGTTGAAGAAGAAATGATTAAAAGTTAGGGAGAAGAAAATAATAATCTCCCATGAAGGAAAAGAATAAAAGAGGCCGAGAAGAAGAAGAATGCTTTACATGATTTATTTCCGGTCATGAAACGGTCACACCGGATGTCGTCTGATTTCACATGAGAGCTTACATCCGTCCATTAACGAACAGCGAAACGGATGATGGTCAACTTAATCACGGTCAGTTATTATTATCATCATCATCATCATCATTGTCCGAAAAAGAAAGAGCGCCGAGCTAAATCTCCCGATAAATTCAATTTCATAAGAAAACCATGATTAATATTAATATCGTGCCAAGTACTGTCAATTTACTTTCGAAGACTATATTGTGTGTGTGTGTGTGTGTGTGTGTGTGTGTGTGTGTGTGTGTGTGTAGATATGTATGTGTGTATGTATGTGTGTGTGTAATTGTAAATATGTATGTACTCTATGAGAGAGAGAGAGAGAGAGAATTGCACAATGCTGTCTTCATAAAACAAATAAAAAATGTTCTCAATGTTATGCATGTGAAGTGGTGGTTCTGGTACGAGAGAGGCTTGGAGGGAGATTTCAGCTGGGTTGTGCTTCCAGTGACCCTCTCTTTGGTAAGGTCACATGGCTAATAATACTTTGAAGTCCCTTTCCCAGTAAACTAATCTGTGTTGGTAAGGATTATTCAGCAAATTTCGTAGTTTCGGATAAAGTCTCTTTTGCGGTGCGAAAGAGAAGAGAATCAATCAGTTTTAAGTCAATTCAATCAGTGGTAGGGTGATTGATTATTGGGGGGGGGGGGAGAAAGGTTTGTCCTTTAAGTGGTCAATTCACGTTTATTGAAACCACGTAACTAAAGAATTGAAATGGTGGACGTAAACCCTGGTCCAGTTTAACCCCAGCATCAAGTTGCTCCATAATGAGACCCACTCTGTTTTAAAGATTGGGACCAGGTTTACGGTTTGAGGACAACTTCCACCCGCCTCGAAAATCCTAATAAGGGTCAGCTGAATAAGCCGTTGGAAACAGGTAAGGGGTGGCGACAGGAAGGACATCTGGCTGTAGAAAATTTGCCTCATCCAATTTCTACTGGTCTGTACAAGCATGGAAAAGAGTGTTGACACGACCAATGGTCCCTGTCAGGCTTTTCCTTCTTTTTCATGTGTGTGTGTGTGTGTGTGCGCGCACGCACACACACACGGACGACACTAATTAATGCTCGTGTCTAGATACGAACTTTCGACTCCCAAGGAAATAGGTCATCATCGAGTGCTGCCGCTCCTGTGCTATTGTTTCACTAAAATAGTTGAGACCATGCTGGAGCAGTGCCATTGTCCAATCCCGCCTTATTAGAGGAGGGGGGGGGGGAGAAGAGAAATCTATGTTCGAAGCAGGAGACGTGTCGGAAGTGAGATTAGAACTGGCAAAGCTTATTTCCGTCACTTGAAGTATTTTATCAATTTAAACTTTTCCGACAGTCATCACTGGATAAACACAATAACCACGTGGCCACAGGATCACGTGTTGTGATGTCAAGGTGAAAGTTTATTGTCGTAGCTTCATCATAAACAAGAACTGAATTTGTGATGATGATGATGATGATGATAGCGAATTTAACTGCTCACTACATTATATTCTACCACACTCTCTCTCTACATATATATATATATGTGTGTGTGGTTAAGGCAGCGGACTCGCGGTCGTTGGATCGCGGTTTCGATTCCCAGATTGGGCGTCGTAAGTGTTTATGGAGCAAAAACACCTAAAAGCTCCACGAGGCTCCGGCAGGGGATGGTGGCGAACCCTGCTGTACTCTTTCACCACAACCTTCTCTCGCTCTTTCTTCCTGTTTCTGTCGCACCTGTATTTCAAAGGGGTCAGCCTTGTCACACACTGTATCACGCTGAATCTCCCTGAGAACTACATTAAGAGTACACGTGTCTGTGGAGTGCTCAGCCACTTGCACGTTAATTTCACGAGCAGGCTGTTCTGTCGATCGGATCAAATGGAACCCTCGCCGTCGTAATATATATATGTGTGTGTGTGTGTGTGTAATACGATTTAAATTTAAATTGGACAACAAATAACCAGTACTTAAAATTCCGTGTGTGTGAGCGTGTGCGCGCGCGTGCATATATAAGCAAACATACACGAACACGTACACATATACACACGTCTATGTCATGTCTAGCTAAAGTGAATGATGACACTTGTTGAGGTAGAAACATGTCTGCAATTGTCCTCTTGTCTGCAGTTAACAACGGGTTGTGCTTTTGTTGCTGCATGTTTATTCCGGAGAATTGTTCATTCTTTGAGATCATCTTGCCTTCTCATTGTGTTTGCTGCTTTTCTCTCGAATCGAAGAGAAATTCAAGGAATTAAGAAAACATTTGTCTTGTATGGTGTTCAATAAACATTTCTTTGTCTTTGTCATCCAGATCCATGCAACTGGCCACTCTCCGTTATTTCTCTTTGCTGGGTTTGTGTAGATATATACATATGTGTGTGTGTGTGTGTGTGTGTGTGTGTGTGTGTGTGTGTGTGTGTGTGTGTGTGTGTGTGTGTGTGTTTATTTATTGGTTAGCATCCTTTGTTCTTGCCCACCCTCACGCTACAGGTCAGTTTGATGCAGCCTATTGTCAACTTCAACCATTACTCCTAATGTCAACAATATGTTTCTTCCCATAACCACTCCTACCGAAATTCATATAAGATACATACCAGTAACATCTGATGTATTTTCTACAAACAAAACCTTTCCCTACGACCATCCTGTCTTGTTATTTCTTATAAACTTCTAGTTTTTAATGTATTCTTTCTCTCTTTCCTCCGTTTCAGAAATATTTGATGGAGTTCGGCTACGTTAATGGCCCAAGTTTAGAGATGGAAAATTTGATGAGCGAAGAGGCTCAGGTGAAAGCAATCCGTAGATTCCAGGCTTTTGCCAATTTACCCCTCACAGGACGTCTTGACCATCGGACAATAGAATGGATGGAAAAACCTCGATGTGGAAATAAAGATACTTTACCGGAGGATACGTGGGGAAATGAGAGAAAGAAACGATACGTTATATCTGGATCCCAATGGGAGAAAACGAACCTGACGTTCAGGTGAGTAATGGCCGACGACGTCTGATGACCTCAGAGCATGTTGTCACATAATGTCTGTAGATGTCTCATGTTTTATGTTGTCTGATGTTCTTGTTATCTAATGTTTGGTACAAACGTTCTATTTGCTACACTCACAGAGATTTAGCAAACACATTTACGCGGAACCTCGATCTCCTTGAAATAGCAACCAAATCTCACTCAAATCGCATCCTACCAATCTTGAGGGACAGGATAATGTAATTCTGGATATATTATGTCTAAATGAAAGTAAGAATGGTTACAGATACCACATCCTTGCTTGTAGGTCTGCTGGGTCAGGGCTGACCTAGGGCTCAACAACGATATCAACCCGTTCGCTTCTGACAACAATTAAAACCGGACATTAATTAATAATTTAGAGATTCCCTCTTTATAAGTCCACCTTGGTACCGCTTTGATTCTAGTTCAAGTGTTAACAACATCAAATTCATAAGTGAGGAGGAGGAGGAGGAGGAGGAGGAGGAGGAGGGGATAATAAAGACTCAACCAGTTATATCCTGGTGTCTTGAAGTATCACTGACAGTTTGAAAAAAAGCTAACAAAAGAAACTCGGGTCTTTTGGGGCTTTTTTTTACTTTCAGAATTTTTCATTAATTTCTGAAATTTTAATCCCCCCCCCCACACACACACACTCCGTTACACTCCTCCCTCTCCTTCACATTCTCTCGTTTTTTTTTTTGTCCTCACACTCTCCCCTCCTTCTCCTCTCCTTCTCTTCCTTCTTCACCTCTTCCATTATCTTGTTGCCACACTCCTTGCCACTCACGCATCCACACATTATTTCCTTTCTCTCTCTCTCTCTCTCTCTCTCTCTCTCTCATCTACTTTGCATTAATTACACAGGGTAATCTCGATTACCCTACTTATATCCCCGACATTACCACTCCACCACCACCACCATCATTCAAGAGGGACACTCTGCCCTCAACCTCCAATTAGGTCCTCTCCAGTCACGTCTGTTGAAAACACTTGAAATGAACCTGTATGTGGTCGCTCAACCTGCTAGAAACAACAGCCAAATCTCCCACAAACTACACCCAGCTTCCATGAAACAGCAGATGTACCTAATAGGGTCATGTACTACTCGATACATTATAGCAGATTAACTGAACAGGATGGTCATCACTGGAACGCCTTTGACCATAGATTTGCTCGATTAGGCCCGACTTTGGGCTAAACACTCCACTTACAACTGACCAATCAGAATACATTTCCGGCCAACACCAATCAACATCAAACAAGGCACAATATTATAAAAGCCTCTGTGACATCGCATTTGCTGGAAAGTTTAGGCCTTGGCATTCCTGAAAATACGCAGACCCACATACACAACTACTTATCGATATCTACACCCATAAACCACAGAAGTTCTAAAACATGAAAGCATACGATGTTACAGACCATTTCACAGTGAAAGATTGTAGAAATATGTGAGTGTACTCCAGTATGGCCAGAATCGCAATCAAGTCAAGTTTTGGAAAGTCACACGATCGTGCACAGTTATGCGATGCGCTACACACGCGTATATTCAGACATCTCTCTCTCTCTCTCTCTCTCTCTCTCTCTCTCTCTCTCTCTCTCTCTCTTTTTCTATCCGTCCACACAAACAAACACACAAGAAGATTAAACGGCTGCGGTGACTATTTTTTGTGGTTCCAATTTGGCAAAGAAACTAAAGAGAAAATATTACAACGATAAACCATCACAGATCTACAATGGAAGAAGATAAACGCTGAAGAATATAGAATGGGATTTAAGAATGCCTGGTTTTGTTGTGACGAAGTTCAGGGACAACGGCTGTAATAGCAGACACCACCACCACCACCATCATCATTGGCCCCACGGCTACAATTGTCTGAAATATGTCTATTCGCCCTTCCTTTAAGCAGAGTCGGTCCGTCTTTTTTTTTTCTGTTTCTCTTAAAAGACATGACAAAACAACTGAGAGGCCGACTGAGTTCAGTCTACACACACACACACACACACACATAGGTACGTACGTATGTATGGATGGATGGATGGATGTGTGTATGTATGTATTTTCAGGAATGCCTATTTTGTTGCCAGTATTGTTTCCACCTCCATCCTCCTCCTATCCCTGTCTCTTGTTCAGCAGATTTTGGCAACAGAATTTAATATCACCATCACCATCACCAATTACTGCCGCAACCAAAACAATCATAACATAAGCCGCCGCCGCCACCGCCACCACCACCACTGTCTGACAGTGAAAGTAGAAAAAAATATTTGTTTTTGTTGTTGTCAGTTATAGAAAACTTGATCACCATTTATTGAACTCTATTATATTATCGATTGATCACCGTTTATTGAATACAGTTTACCGGTGTTACATTATAATTATTATTATTTTATTATTACTATCATTATTATTATTATTAATGTTGCTGTTGTTATGATCATTATTATTATTATTATTGTTATCTGCTGCTTTCATCACATTATCATTCTTTGTCGCGCTCATAATCATTTCACACGCACACATACATTATCTACCTACCTACCTACCTACCTACCTATCTGCCTAGTTATCTATTTGTCTGTCTGTCTGTCTACTGTATTCCTTCGGTATTGGTCTAGAGAGTGTCGGTATGACGTGACGACATTATTAACCCTGTTTTTCAGCTTAGACTCTTAATCTGTCATGAGGGAAAGTTGAGTGGGGGAATGCCGTCGTTTACTAATATCGAAGGATTGCTATGATATATATATATATGTGTGTTAGACCTACTAATTTCGCCTATCGGTTTGTTCAACTTACACACAGAGCGAGGCGCGGTTCGCCATATAACTTGCTGAAGCTTTTTTTCTGCTCGAAAATTTCTTCAGATTTGTTTTCAGTGTTGAAAATAACGGTCTGGTAAAACTTCTCTCTCTCTCCATATATTTGTGTGTGTAGTATGTATATAGAGGTATGAATGAGTTAGCTGCTATCTTTCGAAGTTACTTCCGTTGTAAGAAATTCGCTCAAAAGTGTAGGTAGGGGCGAAGGGTAGTGATTATAAAGATGTTGTTGTGATTGTTATATTCAGGAAACATCTGCTGGATAAACGTGGAGAACTGCTCCACCGCCTCCATCACCACTACAGCAGTCATTCTTTAAACCTAAACTCTAGGCCGTTGAAGAGGTTGGCGGGGAGACGTTTGATAATACAGGGGGCGGCCCCCTCTTATATATCCGTCGACCTAAGCTATACAAAGTCACGGTTACTGTAACCTCTAGCTTCAAGACGTATTCGTATTATTGTTGTTGTTGTTACTTTACATCCGACTCCTTCTCCCCTTCTTTCACTTCAGTGTTCTCTCTCTCTCTCTCCATATTCTTTTCCATATTGATTATTACACTGTCTCCCAGAGTTTGAACAGTTTAACCGTAACATAACCTGTTACATGTATATATTACATACATATAATATGTATATATATATATAGAGAGTTATTAATATTTCTAAGTCTCTCTAAAGGAGACTACGGCAGCGGTACTGGAAATTAATAGTTATCGCCAAGCCAACATGGCAGTCCCAAAATTATATATATATATATATAGTGAAGTGCCAGTTTTTACATCAAATCTGGTCCTCGGAAGTATAAATTCACGTTATCTGTAAATGTTCCGTTCTCATTCCGAAACTTTAAAATACACCCCACTTCCGGGGCCATACATACATACACGCGCGCGCACACACACACACACACACACACACACACACACACACAC